>NC_058403.1:26283548-26413913 GCF_002201575.2 Neomonachus schauinslandi | reverse complement strand
AAGGAAGAAGGAGGGAAGGAAGGAAGGAGGGAAGGAAGGAGGGAGGGAAGGAAGGAGGGAGGGAAGGAGGGAGGGAAGGAAGGAGGGAAGGAAGGAAGGAAGGACGGAAGGAAGGAAGGCAAGAGAGGAAATCTGAATATAAACGAAAGACTCAGAAAGTTTCCAGTTTGGTACATCTTTGTGTATTCCAGAAGTTAGACTGTCAAGAACTTGGCTTCTCAGAAATTTAGGCTATTAGCCATTCACAACTTACTTTGAATTAATTTAATCAGATTATTAGATTAGGATTTTGCTTAGAGCCTGCCAAAATCAGCCAGCCTGAGGAAACTGGAGTTTTGACTGAAAAGTGGAACTGACAGGCAGTTTGAATTCAAGCACAGGGCTGCCACTCCAGGAGGAGGGGATGTAGGCATTCAGTGGGGGAGGGGAGCCTGGGACAGCCAGAGGGCAGCATGAGGGCACTGGATGCCTGCGGGCTGATTAAGAGAGTTTACCAAGAGGTGAGAAGTTTCCCAAGACAAATAGCATACTTTGCACTTCGGCTAAGGTCCCCAGTGGCAGTGCACATTCTTGATATCTGCTCTTGTTACATTTAATTATGGTGATATTATTTGTGAGGTTAGAGGTACCACATTCTCTGCGAGGACGATTGAAGGTTATGGGCTTGTACCTGCTCATCTGCTCAGTTTTTACATCCCACTCCTTTCACTTATAAAATAAGATGTATTATATTTTAGACCTTTGCTCCAAAAGGGCTCATAGGAATCATGTTTTGGGCTGACTTGAGATTTTAACCCTAAAACCTCATCAGCATTCCATACATTATGTTTCACATGGGCATTGTGGAGTATGGACTAGATACATGAGGACTATCACATGCTTTTCGTGCCCACAATGGAGCATTTCAGACTTCTTCTGAAGACTCTAAATTTGAACTGTAATATGGTTTATGGCGGGAGGGGGGGTGCTGTGGTGAAAGGGCGGGGGCTGGCCGGATGGAAGTGCGAGTCTGTTTGCCATCAATGCCCTTTTCCTGAGAGACCTGCATTCCATTTCAATAAATGTTATCTCTACCTTCGAGTTTTAACACAAGAAAACTTATTATTAGAATATATAGAATGTGTTAAGGTATCAAATCCAGTTTTTATTATTGTGATTACTTTATTTTAGATTCTAAAAACAATTGTAATAACTGTACACATTGAAGAAGTTCAAGTTCCATGAGCCCAAAGCAGGCACCTTAGAAAGAAAGTGAAGAACCCATAATAAAAGCCATTGTGATTACACTTCAAGATAAACACACGTGTATGAATGTGCAAAGGCTGCCATAAGAAAGTACTGCAATCTGGGTGGCTTTAAACAACAGAAATTTATTCTCTTACAGTTCTGGAGGGTAGAAGTCCGGTGTCAGCAAGCCATGCTTCCACTGAATGCTTTCTTCCACACCTTTCAGCTAGCTTCTGGTATCAGAGGCACATTCATACGTACTTGCCATTAAAGAGTATAAGTTGAGGGTTTCTCAGAAAATATCTGCATGCTAGTGCTTTACACATTTTTCCCTATGGAGAAGAAAAAATAAGTAGAAGAATTTTGTGTCTAGTAATTGTGGCACAGACTTGTAAATAATTGAGCCATTGTTACAGCTAGTACTGTTATGGCAAGTATTAGGGTAGAACATGTCATGACTGCTTTAGGTGGTCATCCAACATTGTGTTATCAAGAGTATAGCATAATAAATCTATTTCTAGGTATGGGAAAAAGAGAAAAAGAAGCATAATATCTTAGGGAAGATTTCCAAATCCAAATATAGGGTTTGGTGTCGAACTTGAGAAAGACCTCTATACTGAGTCCTTTCTTAAATTTATTTTTATTTTGGAGCTTCTGGGTGGCTCAGTCAGTTAAGCATCTTCCTTTGGCTCAGGTCATGATCCCAGGGTCCTGGGATCAAGTCTCATGTCAGGCTCCCTGCTCCACAGGGAGCCACATCTCCCTCTCCCTCTGCATACTGCTCCCCCTGCTTGTGCTCTCTCTCTCTCTGTGTCAAATAAATAAGTTAAAAATAAATAAATAAATTTATTTTTATTTTTGTCCAGCTTTATTGAGGTATGACAAACTTAAAATTGTATATATTTAAGGTGTACAATATGGTGTCTTGATAGGAGTATACCTTGCATAATGATTACAACACTCAACCAGGCTAATTAACATATCCATCACCTCATATGGTTATCTTTCTATGTGTATGTGTGGCAAGAACACTTAAGATCTACTCTCTTAGCAAATTTCAAGTATACAGTGCATTAATATTTATTGCTACTGTGCTGTACGTTAGATCTCTAAAACTTATTCACATTATAACTGGAAGTTTTTTTTTTTAAGATTTTATTTATTTATTTGACAGAGAGAGACACAGCGAGAGAGGGAACACCAGCAGGGGGAGTGGGAGAGGGAGAAGCAGGCTTCCTGCCGAGCAGGGAGCCCGATGTGGGACTCGATCCCAGGACCCTGGGATCATGACCTGAGCCGAAGGCAGTCACTCAACCAACTGAGCCACCCAGGCGCCCTATAACTGGAAGTTTTTACCCTTTGTGCAACATCTCCCCATCAGCTCCTGGCAACAATTATTCTTCCATCTGCTTTTCTAAGTTTGACATTTTTGTTTTTATTTTTATTTATTTTTATTTTTTGTTTTATTTATTTTTAAAAAAAATTTTAAACATTTTTTCTTTAAATTCAATTAATTAACATATAGTGTATTATTAGTTTCAGAGGTAGAGGTCAGTGATTCATCAGTCTTATATGACACCCAGTGCTCATTACATCCCATGCCCTCCTTAAGGTCCATCCCCCAGTTACCCCATCCCTCCCCCCCCACAGCAACCCTCTTAGTCACAGGAAACAAACTGTTTGACATTTTTAGATTACACATATAAATGAGAGCACATAGTATTTTTCTTTCTGTGGCTGGTTTATTGCACTTAGCATAATGTCTTCCAAATTCATATACATTGTCACTCATGCCTCCTTTTTAAATGAGGGGCTAGATCGATTATGGTTAGGTGGTCCAGACACTGAAACAATATCTGTGTTTGAAAGAATGCAGTGCATTGATTGGCTTGTGCCTGGTTTTTACCTAATTCTGATGGCTTAAGGCAATCGTAGTTCACCTCTTATTTCTGTCATTGGAATCCTTTTATTAAAAAATGAATGTACCCTAATGTTATATGGATACTGTTAATTTTTCATATTGTAGAGAAATAATGTGAACAGCCCATTTTTATCCCTATGTGAATAACCATACACACACACACATTCTTTTTCTATTTTGATAGTGGAAGATTTGTCCTTCAAAATTATAATTAAAACTTTTTTTTTGCTAGAGTGATCTAGGTCTGGATCTTCCTCCAATTTTGCCAAGCAAACCAATTTATTTATTTATTTATTTATTTAAATGAGAGAGAGAACAAGTGGGAGTGAGAGAAGGGGCAGAGGAAGAGAATCCCAAGCAGACTCCCCTCCAAGCGGGGAGTCCGACACATTGCCAATCCCACTCTCCATGAGATCATGACCGGAGCCAAAATCATGAGTCTGTCGCTCAAGGGACTGAGCCACCCAGGTGCCCCAAAAACAGTGATTTAATTTGGCATTAGGCTTGAGAAAATTCTCTTCTATTCTATCTTTGCTATCTTTAACTTTTTTATTTGTTCTGCTACTTAAGGATCATTAATTATCCATGACTTATCTTTCCATTTTTAATTATTTCTGTTCATCAATTTGTGTTTCATGATTTATTCTTCTCCTTGTCCTCCCCCTCCCCTTCCTCCTCCTCCTCCTCCTCTTCTTCTTTTCCTCCTCCTCCTTCTTCTTCTTCTTCTTCTTCTTCTTCTTCTTCTTCCTCTTCTTCTTTACTGGAACAAAATAAATCTTTTTGATCTCCCCACTAAAGTCTTTTATTTATTTATATTTTGTTGAGAACTTTTTCTTCAATTATATTTTTGTATTCCATGTTTTTCCACTTGTCCCAGTATTTTACTGGGGAAATCTTGAGATCTCATGAGATCTCTTCTGCCTCCAATTCTGCAAGAATGTTTGGCTCTTAGAGTAGAAGCAGGTTAGAAGCAAAAGAATAAATTGATTTTAGGAATGGAGATGGAGTGCCTACGGGCATTTAGAAAATGGAATCTGGAGGAGTACTTCTGGGTGGCTAAGTTGGTTAAGCATCTGACTCTTGGTTTTGGCTCAGGTCAAGATCTCATGGATTGTGGGATCCAGCCACTCATGGGGCTCCATGCTCAGTGGGGAGTCTGCTTGAAGATTCTATCCTTTTGCCCTTCCTCCCATTCCCACTCATGCGTGTGCTCTCTCTAAAATAAATAAGTAAGTCTTAAAAAAAATGGAATCTGGAGCACTATAGAGGTGTCTGTACAGAAGATTTAGAGTTTATCAACCTATTTGTAGAAGTCAATTAGATTTCCTAGTAGAGTAAGAAAAGGAAAAAAAAAAGTAGGGAGGGAATCTTGAGTAACACCTTCATTTTCTTTCTTCTTCTTCTTCTTTTTTTTTTTAGTAACACCTACATTTAAAGGATTGAAAACAAAATTAGATATATGAGAAGAAAAACTAGGGGAAACAGTGTCATGGAAATGAAAGGAGTAGTTTTATTCCTTTAATACATATTTTATAGGAATTGCTTTCTGGGCATTACTTCCACATTTAAGAAAATATTGAATAATATATCCCTGAAATTTTTAATCATTGTTTTAACTTAAAATATTTTTCTAGTGCACATTTTATTTTTTTAAAAGGTTTTGTCAGAGAGAGAGAGAGTGCACAAGCAGAGGGAACAGGCAGAGGGAGAACCAGGCGCTCTGCTGAGCAAGGAGTTCAATGCAGGACTTGATCCTAGGGCTCTGGGATCATGACCTGAGCCGAAGGCAGCTGCTTAACCGACTGAGCCACCCAGGCATCCCTCTAGTGCACATTTTAATACACTTTTAATTTTAGAATAATTTTAGATCTATAGAATTATTGCAAAGTTGGTACAAAGATTTCCTGTATACAACACACCCAGTTTCTCATGACATTAGTTTGATATGTTTGTCATAATCAGTCAAACACAATTGGTACATTATTACAATCTAAAGAAATCCATGCTTTATTCAGGTTTCCTTCGGTTTTCCCTAATGCCTTCTTTTTTGGATATTGTTCCAGTATGCCATCCAGGATACCACATTACATTAATAGTCATTTCTCCTTGGGCTATTCTTGGTTGGGACAGTTTCATAGACCCCTTGTTTCTGGTGACCTTGACAATTTTGAGGTTTACTGACCAATTGTTCCATAGAATATCTTCCAAAAAATATCAGGTGATATTTTTCTTATGTTTATACTGGAGTAGGGCTTTTTTTTGGCAGGAATACCACAAAGGTAAATTGCTATGCCCATCACCTAATATCAAAGTTGAGCACTATCAAAATAACTTATCATTGCTGATGTTAATCTTGATCAGTGGGCTTGTAGAAGTGTTTGTCAATTTTCTCCACTGTAAATTTCCCTTTCTCTCTCTCTCTCTTTCAATATCGTGCTCTGGAAGGAAGTCGCTAAGTTCAACTTACATTTAAAGAGTAGGCAGTTATGCTCTACTTTCTTAAGAATAATAGATAAGAGTGAGAGAGAGAGAGAGAGAGAGATTATTTGGAATTCTTCTGCATGAGATATTTGTCCACTCTTTCCAAGTTATTTATATATAAAATCATTAGTTTATATTAGTATCTACCTCATGGATGTTCATTTTGTGCTTTGGGTTATGATCCAAATTGTTCTGATTATTCCATTTTTAACCATTGGGACCTCTTTCAGTTGCCCCCTGTATCCTTTTAATATGTCTTCATCACTGTTTATCCTTTATTTTTATTTTTTTGGCACTTACCTACTTTTGGGCACTATAAGATGTTCCCGGCCCATTTTGCCTATTTCCTGCCAAGTCCTGAAATTAGGCATTTCTCCATTGGAACCTTAGGTTTATTTGTTATTGCAGAAAGGTCTTAGAAACCAAGATCTGAGTGCTAGATATGTCCATTTATACTGGAACCCCTGCATCCTAGGCCCTCTTAGCTAACAGAGCAAAAACATACATATAGTTATATCAACATCTATTTTTTTCCATCAACAGTTTGTAGTTTTCCATATATATGTATTGTACATATTTTGGTATATTTATACCAAAGAATTTAATTTTGGATACTATTATAAATGGTATTTTAAATTTTCAAATTTTAATTTTATGTTGCTGGTAAAGAAGAAAACAGTTGGTTTTTAAAAAAAATAATGTATTCTTAACCATCTTTATAGAGATATAATTGATATATAACACTGTAAATTTAAGGTGTACAACATGTTGATTTGATACACTTATGTATTGCAATATGATTATCACTGTAGTGTTAGCTAATACCTCCATCACATCACATAACTACTTCTTTTTTGTGGTGAGAACATTTAAGATCTACTCTCTTAACAATTTTCACATGTATAATACGGTACTCTTTAACTATAAGCACAACGCTTTGCGTTAAAACCTCAGAACTTATTCATCTTCTAACTGGCAATTCACTTTTGTTTATTAACCTTGTATTCTGAAACTTTGCTATAGCTGCTTGAGCTTTTTTTTTAATTCTTTGGGATGTTTCTATATAGACAATCCTAATGTCTATGAATAAAGACAATTTTATTTATTCTTTTCCATTGTTCATACTTTTATTTCCATTTCTTGTCTTATGGCACCAGCTATGACTTCTTATATAATGTTGCAGAGGAGTGATGACAGGAAAGATCCTTGTCTTGTTCCTGATCTTAGGGAGAAAGCGTCTAGTATGTTCTCTGTAGGTTTTTGTAGATGTTCTTCAGCCTGGAGAAGTTCTCCTATATTCCTAGTTTGGTGAATTTTCACCAGTACTAAGTGTTGGATTTTGTCAAATCCTGTGTCTTCTGTGTCAATATGGTCATATGATTTTCCTTACTTAGTCTGTTGATATGGTGAATTACACTGATTGATTCTACAAATGTTGAACCAGCCTTGCATTCATGGAATAAATAACCACTTGGTCAAAGTGTATAATTCTTTTCATACATTGCCGAATTTGACTTGTTTATATTTTATGGAGGTTTTTGGTGTCTATGTTCATGAGAGACACAGGTCTGTAATTTTTGTTTTTAATCTAGTTTTGGCATTAGATTAATGCTGGCCTTGCTGAATGAGCTGAGTAACATTCCTCTAATTTTGTCTTTTGAAAGAGATTGTGGAGAACTGGTATCATATCTTCCTTAAATGTTTGGTAGAAATCGCTTGTAAAATTATTTGGGTCTGGTGATTTCTTTGGGGAAAGATTATTGATTATTAATTCAATTTATTTCTAGATATAGGGCTATTCATGTTATCTATGTCTTCTTGTGTATATTTAGATTGTTCTTAATTCTCCTGAAACTATAAAATATACTTGATAAGGGGTGCCTGGATGGCTCAGTCAGTTAAGCGTCTGCCTTCAGCTCAGGTCATGATCCCAGGGTCCTGGGATCAAGTCCCGTGTCAGGCTCCCAGCTCAGCGGGGAGTCTGCCTCTTCCCTTCCCTCTGCCTCTGTGCTCTCCCTCTCTCTCTCTCTCTCTCCAAATAAATAAATAAAATCTTTAAAAAAATAAAATATACTTGATAAAATATAGAAATACCTACAGAGATTCACTCAAAACCAGATTTATAGATCTAGAGAATGGAATGAAGCAGGAAATGTTTTTTAGAAAAGAAACTTACAGTGGAAATGTGAAGTCATTTTGAAATTTTAATCAGACTAATAAGAATGGGTTATCAGCTTTCCACATTTGTTAACTGCACCGCATTTGTTTGTCCGTATTTGTACTATGTGTCTGTGTGCACCTCCATTTGCTACCCCAGGTAAGAAGTTTAAAAAAAGATAACAAACTTTCTATTTTAAGAATTGTATGTTGACAATATGTTTTATTTTAAATATTTGCTAATGATCTTCATGGAAACTATTTACATGGTCATTTAAGATCGTTTTCCTTATAATAATTTGAGTTTTCCATGATCACATTCAATTTACATTTAACATTTATTTGAAATTGTTTCTCAGTGTTTTATGGGTATTCTCATTAGGAAACAGGTGTTCAAAGTACTGTGTTATTAGTAGTAGTATATCTTGCTTAAAGAGACAGCCGTTATAGTATAGTTTGCAATTTACTTTGGAGTAATAATGGGCTTTTGTGGACAATGATTCTATCTTGGATTTTATTTTTAAATGTTAGCATTTAAAAGGGTACACGGTCATTCTGGTCTCAATTAGCATGGGAAATAATAAGGAAAATGTTTACCAAAAAAAAAATAAGAGAAACTAACAGTCATAATTTCACACAATGACATATATATAGGCACTTTTAGGCAATAATATCGTGATGCTGTAGGGGGACAAAAAATATGTCCTTTTTCATGATAATGTCTTACACAGTAGCTCCTTTATTTTACATACTCAAATATGTGATAATTATCAATATTTTTGAAACATTCTATCACATTCACAACACCATTGGACATTACCACCCCAGCATTCTGAAATGCTCAACACAGTGGCATTCTCTTTAGAATTGGCTGTTTGCCTTTCGGTTTGCTTATTAGACCATCTAAAATATGACATCTGGGGCTGTGTTTTTTATCCTACACAACACTTAGCCCCAGTGCCCCACCAGAAGTAGGCATTAAGTAGAATTTTTGAGAGGATGAGTGAATCAAAAGATGAATGAATGGTCACATCCACATGTCAGCTGGTGGGAATTGTCATGAGGTAAAACGGTATCTCATCGCAGTGGTAATTCCTATCACCTTTACCTTACATTTTCTGGTCAAGTGTGTTAGTTTACTACTGGCTTCTTCTTTCTCCCTCTACTAACTTTACATGGAGATCTCTTTGACCCTTATTTGGAGATTGATAACCTAACCAAGAGCAACTATCTCATCATATTCACAACATATTCACAGGCTCTGCCCAACCTCTGTGGAAGCATTATATAAGTGTACATTATGGAGTGGGAATCTTGGGGGCCATCTCAAAATTCTGCCTACCACAATGGTAAAAGTATTCCTACACTGATCCATTTCTCATTGTTATCTTACTGCTTCCAACTTCATGTAAGTGGAGTGTCCATCCCTTAATTATCTGGGCAAATATGGTTTTCCTTGGGGATATTCTGATTAACACTTGACTTGTTTTATCTCTGATTACCTTCAGTCTCACTTCATTTACCTTTTCCCAGACTTTCTTGCAAGTCATCCACATTTCTCTTTCTTCTTTTTTTAAGGTCCCTTCCCTTTATAAAAGTTATCTGAACTCTCCCCTTACAAAGACTAACCTTTTGTGTTTCTAACTCTTGATATGAAATTTTTACCTACTATCAGTGCTTGATTATAATTGCTCCTGCATCAAAACTGTCTGCAAAACCAAAGGTTTACACACCATTTTTCTTGTCCTAAAGGAATAACTAGGCACCTATTTATTCCATAATTCTTTGTAAAGTTTGTTCATATTAATCGTGCACCTACTGTTTTACTGTATACCAGACAATGACTTAAGCACAATATTCCTGTTCAAAATATGAAATGAGAAGCACTGCGGAAGGTGGCAATTGTGTTATATTGTCCTTCAGTCTCAACATCATGTATGGCTTTTAGCTAAAACTTCAGCATACATGTAATTTTTCCTCTTTTCTGGAAGATAGGAATAATGTACACTTCCTTCATGTCTTGGACAAAATCAAACACCTGAGTATAGATACAAATTGTATTCCAACAATAAGACAATTTTTCTCTCCTTTTTACTTAGACATTGTATTAGTTTCCTCAGGTTGCCATAACAAAACCACAAACTGGATGACTTTTTATTTTTTCACAATCCTGGCAGCTACAGGTCCAAGATCAAGGGCCTGCAGGTTTGGTTTCCTCTGAACCCCTCTCCTTGGCTGCAGATAAACTTCTTCCTGTGTCTTCACATGATCTTCCCTCTGTGTGTATCTGTGTCCTAATCTCTTCTTATAAGGACACTCACTATCCTATTGGATCAGGGCCTACCCTAATGACCTCATTTAACAAAATTATCTCTTTCAAGTTCCTATCTCCAAATACAGTCACATTCTGGGTCCTGGCAGTGAGGACTTCAACATATGAAATGCGGGAAGGAGAACACACAATTCAGCCCATAAAACTCATGATGTGAACTAACCGCTTTGGGCACAGGCATCTAAGGAGAAAACCGAAACTCAGAATGCAGTATAAGAGAAGTAATTACTGAGATGAACAAAAGCTACTACGGTATCCCCATTTAAAGCTGTGCTCAGTGTTGTTTCTAGAGGAACTTTCCAGAGCAGGAAGCAGTCAGTACATACTTGGGTAGTTTGTAATAGACCATTCAGAGAAACGTGTTGAGTGTTTTCTTGAGTTGAATGAAAAGGACACAAAAGAAACCATTTCCCAGCATTTTATTTGATTCCATAAGAATTTTGAGCATCAAACTATACTCTGCTATGTAGAAAGCCAGATCCAGTGGGAATCTTTTGGGTTTATACATGTATTATTGTCAGAACGAGGACAGTAACCCACCTGTTATACAATATTATCTTGACAGGCATTTTTAATGAATTGGGTCTTTCAGTTTATGTGCACCCATAAAACCTAATAGTTCAACTTCTCTATAACCATATTCACCACTTCTCATCTGAGGAAATAACATTTTATTATAAAATTACAATTTTTGTAATTTAGATCTCTAGTTTCTAAGATAAGAAAACAGACATATCATTTGGGGGCAGGAAGAGAAACAAAGTAACCTCGGCTTAAAACAGAAGAAACAACTTTTTGAAAACGTTCCTGGACATACTTTCACAGTACTTGGAAAACATTTCTTTTTTGCTCATCTTCCAACTACAGAGTGAACCAAATTATTTAAGTTAAAAATAAAACAAGTGTTACTGGCTATTTGCCCTAAATTAAGAGACATCTTTCTACCCCAATGCAACAGCAAAACCAAAATCCCTAAATGAAAAGATGCTGTCTTCTCTCACCACCATGGTCCCTAATTAGGAATTTTATATATATATATATAATATATATATATATATAATATATATATTTAGTAAGTAATATATAATATATATATTTAGTAAGTATACCTTGGTGACAGCCATGTTATCATACTCCTCTTAACTTCTCTCTCTTCCACACGTTGAATGACTTACTGATTTATTTCTCCACATATACAATGCTTGGCTCCTATTTAGTGTGCAATAGATCTTTGTTATCAAATCTGCTCCCTGCTACTTCAGGTAACTTTGATGATTACTTAAACTGTACTTCCCTGACTAACTTCTCTTTCCTTTCCACTTTAGACTACCAGTGGGCAAATTTTAATGTTTTACAATTCAGGTTATAATTTTTACACTCAGCCTAATAGTTAAGAAATTTAAGAAAGGTAAATTGGGTCACTTGGTACTTTCTCATATAAGGAAAACAAACTGCTGGGGTGCCTCAGTGTTGCTTCTGGAGGAACTTTCCAGAGCATGAAGCAAGTCAGTACTAACTCTTAGAATGAATGATGTGAGTCTCTCCAGTCCTGTGATGTCAACCTGCTATCTTGCCAGGCTTGAAGAAGTTTGCATTAGGGTGAATAGGTACCATCTTTGTGGAGATGCCTGGTCAGGGCCTTGTTACTGTCAGACGTAAGGGTGATTTTAGTGTTAATTTGCACATATCAAAAGAGTTTAGGCTTAGAGTTTCAAAGAAATGCATGAATCCTTCAAATCTCCGTTCTCATCTATGTTATGAAAGAAATATCACTCTTCTTTTAAAAGATCATAAAATTATCCCAAATCACCAGATCCAAATGCAGAACAACACAGTCCGTAGTTACCACGAGGAATAGGGTTAAAATTCGCTCTCCAATGACAAATCCCAACCCGGAACAGATTTCAGCCAGGCAGTGAGCAGAGCGCGCCGGGTGAACTGCACAGGCCATGGTGGGTGCAGAGCTCAGAGCCGGAAAGCAAACAGCTGCTGTAGCCTGATTTGAGTTAAAATAGTGTGAGTGTTTAGTCTGGCGCACGGCTTCAGGGGAGATTGGCAGCTGGGTCAAACAAAGTCCTTCCATTGGCTCTCTTCCCAGGCAGCTTCTGCTAGTATTTAGGTACTAGTGCAGTGTAGGGCCCTTTTCTCAGGCAAAAGCTAACATCTGACCGCACCCTCTTTGCTTTTTCCAAAAAAAAAAAAAAAAAAGAAGAAAAAGAAAAAGAAAAAAAAAACCTTCTTTTTCCTTCTTTCGTTAAGATAAATTCTCCAATAGACAACCTCTCCCACTAATTGTGTATTAGCAATGTATTTTATCTTGAGAGCTGACGCACTGGGCTCTCAACGTGGTGTGGAAAGCAGCCTGTTACAGTGCTGGATTCATAAAAGGGCCTTTATGGCTTGTGAAAGAATATCTGTGTGCTTAGGCAGGAAACTTTTTGATCTGCAGAAAAGCCAGAAGACATCTAGGTAAGGCTACATATCAAATCTACTTTTTGGGGGAAAAGTTGGGCGGTGAGAATGATTCCTCACCATCGACGTGACTTTGGAGTGTGCATGTTCACTTTTGTAGAAGTTTAAAAGGTACTGACTATTGTTTGCTTATTTTTTGTTTGTTTGTTTAAATCTTAAGGGAATACTGTGGTCTGCATTTTTACGATTTTGTTTTCTGCTATTGAACTGATTATAGTGGATATAGAGTTTTACTTTATAGCAAAATCTTTGTAAACTGCCACAGAAAGAAAGTGTATTTAGAAGGGAAATTGACAAGTTTTAAAGAGTAATTGTACAATCATTTGAGGACAGAGGAACGCTGCATTAGACTAACAAGGGTTTAATTACCAAAAAAAGTTTAATGTTGCTTTGGAAGGAATATTAAGTAAGTTGTCTTTGTCTCTTACTTTTTAATTTTAGTCGCTGATTTAGCCTGTTGGGTCACATTTTTTGTTAGCGCTGAAGGCTGCCATGAATCCCTAATGAGGCCCCTTTGCACATGATTTTGGCACTTGGCCAAAATCAACTTCCCAGCGGCAAGCTTTCTGTAAAGAACCTGGAGCAATTTTTTTTTTCTTTCTCTCTTTTTTTTTTTTTTTTTGATTAGAAATCATGTCTGAAACCTGCCGCAACCAGTTGTGTAGGCATGTCAAAATGACTTTATACAGTAAATATGAAACAAGCATATAAAAAATTTTCCCGATATTGTTGCTTTTCATCATTATGAATTCCTGCTGTGGCCACCTAAAATAGGTTAGAACAAGAACAATCTGAAAGAAAATTTACCGATTTTTTTTCTTCTGTTTTTCTCAGCAGACCAGAGTAGGGGTGGTCATCTCATTGAGATGTATACAGTACGAAAGGGTTATTCAAAACACTTCAGGATAAATAACAGATGAATTCTTAAAACTGTTAATCTCTGTAAGTAATACTCAGTGAACAGTAAGTAATGAAGTTTTCTAGAAGTTTCGTTGTATGCACAATTAAGCTTCACATTTTTTAACTAGGAGCACAATTTTTAACTATGGTGTTTGGGATTCTAAAAAAATATTAACATTTATTACAATTTTAAAAATTTATTAACACCTTGATAGTATTTCTAACAAATGTTTTAAAGAAATGTTTGGTATATATACATGACTGGATAACTTTAGATAATTGTATTCAATTGCTTTTTGCAACTAAAAATGATTTTTCATGAAAGAACTTTTGAAGCTGAAAGGCACCTTACACTCAATATTTGGAACTGTTGGTTTTGATTTTACTATAACTGAATTTGGTGATGTAAGCCGATACGTTATTTTTTGCTCCAGTATTTTAAGAGTTAAATTCTTAAGTTGCGATGAAATACTACAGTAATCAGATATTAACAACCTCAGATTTTATATAGCCATTTTCAGCAATACCTTTAGACATTAAAAATAGACACATTGCAGAGTATTTAAAAGCAGAAAAGTAGGAAGGATTTCGGTTGCTTTGTTTCATTTTAAGAAATCCTATTATCACTGTCCTAAATATTATTTTGCTTCATATGTTAGTCTAAAGTAATCTAGAGTGAAACTTTATTTTTTACTTTAAAATAATCATATTTCTCTTTAAAATATTAATGAGAAGATTTAGTCCCCCTTTAAAGAAATATGATTTAGAGCTGTCTTATTAGGTATGTTTTTCATATATTTATCACTATGTTTATCTTTCCCTTATTATTACATGGTGTAAAATGTTGCCAATATGGGTCATAGAAAAAAAGTGAAAATTATCTTTAAGTAAATTTTAGTATTAGGAAATGTATCTTGATTTCCTTCACATCAATTTATGTTTATAGATAATTTGTGTTTATATAAAAAAATGTCTTGTATTGTTGTGGGCTGAATTATGATCCTGTATATACCTTACTACTAGTTGCTTTGAGGCAAAGAGTGTTTGAAATTATATCAGTCAACATTAAAATATAGAGATTATATGAATTGGGAAAAGGTAATACATATCTGCTATTTATAGAAATTTACCTGGATAAGTTCTATACTTCTATATGAGTTCACAGTGGAATTCTCATTTAATGCAAACTTTGATATTTTTTAAAAAGGAATTAATACATAACATTTCAAAATTTAGGTAAAAACAGAAACATGTTATCATTAACTATCATCAAACAGGTGCAAGAACAATAAGATCGCTTGTCTTATTCAGCATAATTCTGGCTTAAAAATTATTTTTGAATTCTATTTTTATTGTAATCTTAGCTCTCATACACATAACATTATTTTCTGTTTTCATTTTCTATTATTTGAAATTGGCAGAATATTTTACTTATTTGAAATTGGCAGAATATTTCTCTAAAATATACTAAAAATTTATCTACTGAAAACTTTAGGTTCTTTTGGGGGGGGGGTTAATTAGAGGTGATAGCAAAGTAAATGCCGTAAAAAACAGAACTTTTAAAGTACACATATATGTTAGTGAGTTCAGAAAAAAGCTTAATTGTACATGATTAACTGAAAAATATTTTTGAGTTGAGGTATAAAAAGTAAGTATAGAGAAGAATTTGTCATACTCTTTACGATAAATCCTAAGGTATTTACTTTCTTTTGCTATAGCTATGAATTGTAATTGAGCATTTCAGTGGTGTAGGCTTTTGGGCAGAATTATTAGCTAATTTTACTTGGGACCATAAATGCAAAATACTGATTACATTTCTTTTGGTGAGTTAACATTTTAAAAACAATATTCAGAATCCAAATTACTTTAAAAAATAAAAAATAGTTAAAACTTTTTGTTAAATCTATTCTATTTTAACAGCTTGAATTTGTTTCATTGTCATTTTTTCCATCCTTTTGGGAATATTAAAACCTATTCCACGTTATAAGTAGAAACTTCTTCACTCTTCAGAAAAAGTGAAATTCGTTTGTATTTGTCAATTTAGATTATGCACCTTTACCATTTTAAATGTGACAGAGCTTTTGTTTGTTTCAATTATGCAACAGGCACATAAAATGCTTTCTGTCCCCTAATTAAAAGAGATATTACATAATTAAGTGTTAACTTTAATTTTGTATTGAAAAGAAGGCTTTACAACTGCAGTATTTTATCCACAATTTTTAAAATGTGAGAAGTGTTTGCAAGAGGGCATTCTTGATGAGTGTTTCATCATTTAAATGAAATGCTTTGTTCTACATGATCTAAATTCCAGCGATGAGATAAATGTATTGCTATACTAGATAGAACAGCATTATTGAATTTTGACACAACTTCACTGACCTCTGCCATAAAAGATTAGTATATGTGAGGTGATCTTGGATTCGCAATAACAAAAGTAAATAAGTGAAGCATGTGAGACACCAACCTTTGTTGTTTTGGAGAAAGTATGTGCAAAGTAAAAGGAGATACTTTTCATGTAAACGGCCGATGGGAATATTTTGTCATTTCGTTAATGCAATACATCTTGAACATCAAAAAATTAATTACAATTTGTAATGCATTTGTAAGACTTTCTCCATAGAATTAAGTGCAGTATTTTAACTATCATATTTCCAAATGCCCAACATGTAACTATAAATTAGGTAACCAAGTAATTTTTAAATGTTGTGCTTTGATTTAAATTTTAGTTAATAGTGAGTAAAAGAATAATGTTCTCGAAGTTGAAGTCCTTTTCATATAAAAGAATGGTCGATTTACACTTGTTGCATTTTTCACTTAATACTGGTTTAATTTTTAAATTACCATAAAGTAAATATTGCTATGTGATATAGTTTTTAAACATGGTAGGGCTTATTTTACCAGCAACCTGACCTATTATATATTTGAACAATGATGATTTATGCCTATCTGTCTATTCTTCTCTCAAAGTCAAGATCAGCAAAGGGATCTCTTTTTTGGTGCTCAAATTTTTTTCTAAAAAACCTGAATTTTCTCTTGTTTATGTGTTCAGGTATGTTTGTCGACCTGACTATCTTCCCATCTCCTGAGATATCTGTCTTGTGAGTATTAGGCTAGAAAGTTTAGTAGGAAGCTCTAAGTTTATTCTTATTCCACATTGCTCTAAATAAGCAAAAAGTTTGAGTTTCTTATGAAATCTAGTCTGTGTTTGACTTCAGTATAGACAATCACATCAAATCTGATGATTGGGATCATTTAAAGCACTGAATATCCGGCTTAAGTTAGTGGTCATTTACATGTTTGGGTGATGATTCTAAATACTTGATTATTACTGGCCTTACATAATTACTAATTTATAGAGAGTCTGGAATTCCATCATTTGCTTCAAAAACTAGTAATATTTCCTAATTTTAAAATTGCCTACTCTTTGCTATTATTGAAATGTTGCATAATGTTTCTCTTGAAAAATACCATGAGGCTAAGTGGTGCCTTAACTTCTATTTCTCGCATTAACAGAAGAGGTCAACATGTGTGGGGGGGGAATGCTTAAAATATTTCAAAAAAAATTTTCCTCCTGTGTTTAGCAACTACTTCACTATTTGTGGAGATTTTGAAAGGAGTGATTGTATTTTTGAATGTTGATCGAAACGTGAGTGATGCACGGGCTTTCTGTGGACTTCAGTTAAAAAACTAAAAGAGAAAATGAGATTGAGATTAATGACATGGTGTATTTTTATAACAACTAATCACAACTTTCTATTCACACATAAACAACACGCTGGAAAGATAGACAGTAGGCTCTAAGAGCAACCTTCATTGACTCTTCTTCACTTAGAAACAGCTGAGAAAGGGGCAGCAGAGGGATGGTTGTGGCCCCGTCTATATGATCTATGGCCCATGCGGTCATGTCCCAATTTAAATCCCCTAGTCTTCCTTCAGAGCTACACATCACTATTCTCAGACATTTTTTAGAGACAGGGGTTGCAGCCGAACACATTCATTCTTATTGTTCAGTGGAAGGTGTATGGTTGGGGTTTCTTTGGCAGAGGCAGTGTTCTGTGGATGGTGATTTTTTTTAAAAAATCAGCTCAATCAGATGACAAAATCAGCGTAATAACCAAGCTAAGTCAGCCTTAGCAAGCATAATTAGTTTTTCGTTCTTCCCTAAACCTGGGCACTTTCCTGAAGAATGCAGGCAGTTGCGTGTGAAAGGTCCAGTTGCTCAAGACTACGACGTATATATTCGATGTGTGAGTTTGTAAATTGTTTTGTGTTCAAAGTAATATATGGCAATATATATCATGTGTCCAAAATATTTAAATGATAAAAGCTATTGTCCTGAAATTAAACTTGTGGGATAAACTTTAATTCTATTTGAGATATCATCTGCAAATTACTGTTTAAAATAAGCATTTCTTTAAAAATTTTTCTATTACATTTTTCATGAGGCACGATGATTTAGATGTGTATTTTCTGCGAGTGGAGCAGTTTTTGAAAATTATATGTATGTTGCCATTGCTTGTTTTGGTGGATTCTAACCTGATCACATGTTCTTTTCTCTCCATTCCCAGATACTCCCTAGAGATTTTTTTTTTTTTTTTTTTTGGTCAACAGTCAGTTTTAAATACAGTCAGGTGGGACATTCAAAAAGGTTGATGCACAGAAAATTCCTACTGAAGTGTGATTTAGCTATTTCTGAAACATCTTCGATTGTCAGGAAATGAATGAACAAGAATGTAGAAACAGAATGATTTGTGATTTGGGCAGATGAAACACAGCAATAATCAGTTCAGAATATTTATGGAATGATAACATTTTTCTATTGACATATTTTTGTGCCAACAAATTTAATTTGGAAACTGCTATTTGTTACTAGAAGGCAGTAATTGACTTTGCTAATCAGTAGTTCAGAATGCCTGGTATAAGACAAAGGGCTGATTTATTGAATGAATAGGTCTTAGATAAAATGTAAGTTATCAAGCTACCTCATATCTGGAATTTATTTTAATTTTCAATATCCAAGTCATTAAGAATGAATTTAATAGTATTTGCCCATTTTTTGCTTTCAGAACTAGTCATGTCTACCTATGAAATTTGTTCTCTCCTCTTAGATAAGTAAATAACTTAAGGTGACCAAATATCTTACAGTCTCCACTCTCCATTTTAAAATCTTCTCAAGATCAAATGTGGAGTAGCTAAATCACATATAAGTCTGGATTAATAGTGAGATGAGATCATGTAGTCCAAAATGAAATTATACATAAAGCACAGGTATTTACTAGCATTTCTGTGGTCAGATATACAAATTGCATTGAAGGTTAAGCTTCTCCTTTCTCACTTGAGAAAAGTGCAATTAAAAGTAATTTACAGATGTGCAAATGCACAGCTGCTTTCTTCGAACTAAATTTCACAGAAATGAGCTAAATTATAATAGGTTTAAAAGTCACACATTTTAATGGTTTTTAAATTGGATTGGAAGCATCATTACTAGGTTTACTAGATGAAGGAAATTAATACTTATGAATACCTGAGACAATTTCTATTTAGGTGGTAGAACCATTGAAGGATTGGAAATTATAACCAGACCAAAACTTACAGCAGGTTTGTCAAAATTGATTATTCAGTGTGTAGACCCACTGTATGCACTCTATTCCTTTATGCTATTTGTATTATATTATCCCTGATGATGTGCAAAATGATTCAGCTGTAGCTGGAAAAAGTGTGTGTATGTGTGTATGCATGTTCATGAGATGGTGTGCAAGTGTGTGTGTATGTATAAGAAATCTTCATATTTTCTTTGCTTAATGATAAGGAAAATATCAAGAGTAAGATATAGGTACATTGGTAAAAATGGGGAATACTGGTAAACTGTTTTTGTGTATTGGATTATAAGCAATGACTATCAACCTACATTTCTGGGAAATCAGCTATTTTTTTTTTTTTAATCCATGCATTTTACTTGGAGCTACTTACGTACTCAATAGTGATAAACTACTGTTGTTAATATTATTCCATCAGGTAGAGACCTGTTCTTGACCAAGTTTTCCTGGTCTTGAGATAGACTTCTTTTCTTTGGAGCTAGGGATAGCAAAGTTTTTCTAAAACTCTTCAGGAAGGCATGTTGTTGGTTAGAGGAAGAAGGGGAAGTAGAAGGTGAGGGATTACACTAGACCAGGGAATGAAAGAGCTTTTACCCTGTGTAAGCTCAGAGATTTATTATAATCAACCCATTGCTATTTCAACAATAGTTTGCTTTCCTAAGAGTATTACTAAAAGAATTTCAAAAACTTGACCTTGGAGGTAATTAGAAAACTGACTCATTTGTTACTTGTATGCTGATGGAACCCTTTATCCTGTCTACAACATTTTTTCAAGTGACTGAGCCCTGCCGTTGAAAATGTTATACATACCCGGTCTTTGATGCAATGATTCAGATCCTGTGCAGTTCCCCATATATCTCATCTCACGTAATCCTTTAAATAACCATCAAAGGTGGGGATAATTATCCCTATTGTACAGATGGGAGGCTCAGAGTGCTTAAGTAATTTTCCCAGCTTCAGGGCTAGTTAAGTGTTGATGTTAGGATTTGAACCTATGTTAGTGGTGCTTCCAAATTCTACATCATGCTGTTATCCACTGTACTACATATTTAATGATCTTGACCTTGAGAGTATTAGGAACATTAACTATAACCTTTTGAGTTAAATGCTCTTTTTTAAACAAAAAAATATTAAAATCAGTCATTTGATGGAGAGTAGTGGGAGACACAGATTTTTTATACAGTAAGTACTTTTAATATTTTTTTAAGGCTTTAACTTATTTATTGGAGAGAGAGAGAGAGTGCACGTGAGCGGGAGCACACAGAGGGAGAGGGAGAAGCAGGCTCCTCACGGAGCAGGGAGCCCAATGCGGGGCTCGCTCCCAGCACCCTGGGAGCATGACCTGAGCCAAAGGCAGGCACTTAACTGACTGAGCCACCCATGTGCCCAGTACTTTTAATATTTGAGCCGCCCAAGCACCCCAGTACTTTTAATATTTGAAGTACTTTTAATATTGTTCTGAGTTAAGCAATAGCCAGTGACCACTGAACCATTTTTCGTCATCAGCAGCTTTTCTCCAGAAAAAAAAAGATAATATATATGGGCAACAGCTTCATTTTTACTGTCAGGCTCTTTGGCACATCAGTGGCTTAAAATATTAAGACCTGTGGAATAACACAATAGGGGAAAATATCTCAGTCAAGAAATTGCATTAGCTTGATTTGTTAGCATATATGTTGTTAAAACCAAAGAGGTGAAAGTCTTAGAGAGGCCCTGTGATTTTTCCCTCTGGCCACTGATAACCATCCATTGCTCCCAAGCAGCGCACGCTTATGGCATCCCACAGAAGCAAAGACTCAGAATCCCTTCCAAAGTGCTTCACTGCTCTGAAGTAGGTGTTTCCCACTAGACAACCAACCATGTCTCTTTACAATTCATAATTTGTCTATATCACATGCTGTGCAGAAAGAAACTTGAAATAGAGACCAATTGTTGGTAACTGTTTTAAACAGTAGATTTCTAACCTCTGTTGATAGGACTAAAACTTAAAAAAAATGGGGACACATAAAACTTAAAAGAAATGGGGATACATGCCCATACAAAGAATTGGGCATGTAATATACTTTTATAAAACTGTTCATTTTATCTCAATTGTTTCATCTAATGCTGATATTGTGGTTCAAAATATCTTGACAAACACTGAAAAATTTGGTTCAAAATCACTTTTCCAACACTCAGATGTTTGACTCCTTGGCTTTCAGAGCCGTGATCATTGAATAATATTTCCTTAACTCTCTTGTTTTTTGCAGGAGAAAATAGTGACTTGGGAAAAAATGGCCTTTTTTTGCTCATGGTAATAACACTAGTTCCCAGAGGGTTGGTTTTGAATACAGATTATTCCTTCCTCTACACAATGGCCTCTTAGCCTGTAAAGTCATTTATACCCAGGTAGCAAATATTATGTTTTTCTTATTTGAAAAAAAACTGTAGTGGTATGGAAACATAATGGAAGGAGGATTAACTTCATTGTTAAGTATAGAAAAGGCCAATAAAAAGTAATATAATTGAATATAAACTTCCCCATGAGTTATTGTTTCTGTAAAGCCATATTATTAAAAGTTTCTAGTTTATAATTTGGTCTATGATGTATATTCTAGGGCACTCTAATCCTTTAATGAGTTTTGTTGAAGCGTTTACTTAGCGTCTTTCCTGAAAAAAATTGAAGATAGTCCTTCAGATTTTTCTTTCTTTACAAGATTAAAAGTTCTTTTTTTTTTAAATGGAGATATTTAACATGTACAATTCTTAAGCATACAGCTGGATGAATGGCTGACATATATGTACTCAATGCATTTAGATGTGTTATCCCCTCACAGATCAGGATATAGACATTTCCAACACTCCAGAAGGATATCTCATGCCCTACTGATATCTCTCACTATAGATGAGATTTACCAGGGTTTTTTTTTTTTATTTCATATAAATAGAATCACACACCAGGTATGCGTTTTTGTCTGGCTTATGTTATTCAGCATTTTGTTCATGTGGTTTCCCATTTGCATGTATCAGTATGTTGTTCATTTTTATTGTGGTGTAATATGTTTATGTGAATATGGCACAATTTATTTCTCCATTCTATACTTTTAGGGTGTTTCCAGTTGTTTTTTTAACATAATTTTTAAAATGTACATCTGGTGCCAAAAAGGTAGTAGTCAGTTTTTCTCTCTAATAGATGAAATATGAAAATAGGATCATTTTAAGTAAACCATTAAAAGCAATACTTGCTTTACATGATAACTGACTCATACATATTTGAACCATGGGAAGAGAGGATGTAATATTACTGAGTTATTCATGGAAATATTTTCTGAAAATGAAATTTAGTATGTTTTATTCTAAGTAGATGCTAAGGAAATATCTCTAAAATATTTAAAATTTTGACTTCTTTTGCTTTTATTATTTATTACACATATATGCAACTATGATTATAGATTGCCCAAATATACATTTTGAAAACTCAATTATCAATTCTTTTTTTTTTTTAAGTGTTTGTAGATTGCTAAAATGTTCTGTTGTAAAACAAGATAAATTAATTTATCTTTGGGCGCCTGGGTGGCTCAGTCATTAAGCGTCTGCCTTCAGCTCAGGTCGTGATCCCAGGGTCCTAGGATGGAGCCCCACATCAGGCTCTTTGCTCCGCGGGAAGCCTGCTTCTCCCTCTCGCGCTCCCCCTGCTTGTGTTCCCTCTCTCGCTGTGTCTCTCTCTCTGTCAAATAAATAAAATCTTTTAAAAAAAATTAATTTATCTTTGCCAAAGAATAAGTTGAAACAATTCTGGACATATTTAATCTCATAATTTCATATACAAGCAAAATAAGATCTAATATTTTGACAATAGGGATAAAACTTCTTTGTAAGTAATGGGAAGAGTTTTATGGAGATTTTGTTACCATTTTCTATGTTATTTCCGATAGTTCCACAGTTCCTATGACTCTATATTCAAATTTAAGATGATCTACTCCACTAGGAAGACACAAACATTACTAATAAAAATTCAAAGGTTTTTATTGTAGAAAAAAATAAGATTAAGTTATTTAGATGTTATCCAATGCACCTATTGAGTTATTCACAAGTTTTTATTGAGTGTATCCCCCAAGTGCTAATGAATATATTTATTACATTTGCTATATTGATAAATAGTCTGGGGTTTTCATCTGGGTATTATTTACACTTACTAATAAGCAGCTGCTTTAAATAAAACAAATAACATTAAAGTAGTATATTAAAATGTAGTTTACAAAGCCTTATCACACGGTACATGCATTAACTGTGGGAAGGAGAAGATATCACACTCCCCCACCTCAAACAGTGAAATAATTAGTATCCTATAGCTAGTAAAGACTGATCTATGAGCTGTACTGGGATTTTTTTTCCACTCTAAATCTTTTGTCTTTTATTACAAGAAACTACATTTCTGTAAATAATGGAACCCCATAGGAGAGGTCCAGGGTGAGCAAGTAGCTTACGACAGTTTTCCAAAGTCTTTTTTTTTTTTTTTAAAGAGAACTGATTTTATTTGTATTTATTACACTACAAAATTCCCTTATAATCCAGATATTTAGCAACAATAAATCACAAACAATTTGTTTTGAGGGTTTCTTGGGGGGTATATTTTAAAAACATTATAGCCCCTACAAGCAGTAATGTCACTTTCTAATATTTTTGTTTTTAAATAGCCAGTTCAAATTTGGCCAAGGTCAATGATGCTTGTTATTATTTTTGACAACTATACAATGCCTGATAATGATTCCATTTCTGACACCAGCTGGCAGTAAGCTTCCCTCTCAGATGAATTCATAAATGGCCTGTTCACAATTCAAACATGTAATGGACACTACAAAATTCCACTGCTGTGCTTCTGCTTAATTAGATGTATTTGCATCTAATAGGAAGAGAAAACCAACTTTCTGCAAGGCTTTTTTTTCCCCATAATTTTATCTGAGGTATTAAATACAATGTTTTTTAATGTATACAATGTTTAGAGGTCCCCAAGTAAACAAACTAATGTGGACATTTCAAAAAATACTAGCTTGTCAGACTACCATGCTATATATCTTTTGGTTGACTTCAAAGTATTGTTCCCTTTAACTCAGGATGTCACCTTATAGCAATTGGCCTTTACTGACCCGTGAAAATGGATGGAGTTATTCTGATCTCACTATGGAGAAGGTCAGGTTCACAGCTTGGATTTGAGAACAGCAGAAGGAATTACCTTAGAGGAAGAAGCTGATTTTGAAAAAGCAAATGTTTATTTACGTTGAGTTCATCAGAAGTAGGTAGAGATCAGGAAGGAAACAACTACAGAATTACTTCAGGATATTTTTTAAGTGCCTCCACTTAGGTATCCTTGTCTAAATACGTTAACTTCATGGCCATTTCCTTGTGAAGAATGCATTGAACTTTTCATGAGAAGTTCTGAGGCTATTTTTTACTCCTCAATTAACACATATCTATTTTTCTCACTGTGATATTTAAGTAATTTTATTTTGAAGATTTTAAAGTACTTAGTTCATCATTCCTTATTTCTATTTTCTTACAATTCTCTTTTTTGTATTAATCTAGCTGCTATACCATAGTCATAAGAAATAAATATTATAATTCACTAGCTAGTCAAGACTAGCATGACTTGCAGAGATACATGTAAAAATAGTAGAGTATAATACATGTATTTGTTAGTGTAGTATTACATATTTATACTACAATATATATGTATATATATGCGTGTGTGTGTGTGTACATATCCCTATACCTACCTACACATATGTGTGTACTAAGATAAAGTTAATTCCTGGAAATTATTTTATGCTTTGGAATTTTTATCTGGAATAGTCAAAATCTCAGGTTATTTTTGGTGAGTATACAAAAATACAAAGAAAAGAACAATAAATATGACTTTTTTATTAATACTAATTTATTTTGAAACTATGATATTTATGTTCTGAAAACATTTTTTTATGTGTTAGTTTGATATAGAGCAAGAAGCAGCACATTAATAGGTAAGCAATTTTTTCCCAATATTATTATTTTTTTGTTGTTAAGGGAACATGAATTTATATTTAACTATGATGAACAACAGAAAGAGCTAAATATGTTTTTATTTTGTCTAAACTTTATGTGAAATGATGAAGTACAAAATTTCTAACCAATTGTAACATGTTTTTGATGTACAGAATGTACAGAATTTACTGTCTACAGTAATTGCTTTGCTGTAATCATAGTTATGAAAATAATTTATCAGTAACTTTTCTTTTGAAGGGAGGATTTGGTAGTATATGATATTTCTTTAAATTTTTCCTTGTCTTGTTTGTAAGAAATGCTAGCCTACAGAAAACTAAATGGCAGTTCTGGCCAATATGGACCACAATGATACCCAAACCCAGTAAGAAAATTGCCATATGAGGAAGATTATTCTCTTGCCCTCTCAGAACTATTTATTCTATATTCTCTATAGGCCCTGATGCCCATTGATAGGAAATAATACTCCATTCTGATGCATGACTAATTTGTCATTTGAGTTGTGTTAAAAAATTAGATAAAATTCAAGCTATAAAGGATTAAAGAGATATAGATTATCCCATCCTATTGCATTAATTGTTTTGATTACAAAATAAAACCAAATAGTCTTTTAAAAGGAAATGTTGCAAATTAACTGATAGGCCTTTCACCTTATGTTCCTCTAGTCTCTGATGGGTGCTAGTTATTGGGCCAGTGATTCAAGCAAAGAAATGATGAACAAAGGACATGTTATATACATAGACTATATTAATACCTACCTTTTCCCTGAAATAATAAAAATCAGTCTGTAACCAGAGTAGTTAGTCAGCTAACAACCTTCATGCAATGAATACGCATGTCCATACCCTTATTTAGAACACATTTGTGTGTTTTTCTATTTCCATAAAGATTATAACTCGGTCGGGAACATTAAACGTAATGAGCCGGCATGTGAAAAGTAGAAAATAATCTAAGGTAGGTTAACTGAGCTAGTAGGTTTGTTTTGTTTTGTTTTTATCTTTTGTTGTACTTAAAAGAAAAAAAATAAAGCAAAGCCAGCAAAAATCTCTTTTAACAACTTTCTATGAAAAATGAACATTTAATTGCCATATGAGCCAGTTGAAAAAGTAACTGAATTCAACAAAGGCATTAAATGACATTCCGTGTGAAAATTACCCTGGTAATATATGTGGCATCATTTCTCTGCTGCAGAACAGGAACTGACATACAATAGATGCTTAATAAATACATGTTGAATTTATAAGTGAAGGATCCTAATAAAATGAATATTTGTATCTCTGAGTTTCCCCTTCTCAACATGGCTCATTTCCTTAAAGACAGGAAGATTCCTAAAGCTGTATCTGGAGCTTTTATCTTTTGATGATTCCGTTACTTTGCGAAGGAATAACATCTGGTTGAAGCTTAAATATTCTGAAAAATCACTGATTCTCATTTTGTAATATCAGCCAATGAAATTGACAATTTCTGAGGATCTATTTGTGTAGGAACTTAGAATCATTGTAGCTATATCTGGCTCCACAAAAGAAGGCAGACTGTCACCAATGATATAAAAATTTAGATTATAATACAATTTAAAAATCAATTAATAGGAGTGCCTGGGTGGCTCAGTCGGTTAAGCATCCAGCTCTTGGTTTTGGCTCAGGTCACGATCTCAGAGTCCTGGGATTGAGCCCTCTGTCGGGTTCCATGATTGGCATGGAGTCTCCTTGCCCCCCCCCACCTTTCACACGCACTCTCTCTCTCTCAAATAAATAAATAAAATCTTCAAAATAATCAATAACTGAAATGTAAAAATGGTCCATCCTATTTTTGGCCTCCTTGTATTGTATCATAGTTAAAACAAAATAACATTTTGTTGAATGATTTTGCCCAACTGTAGGCTAATGTAGACATTCTGAGCACAATTAAGATAAGCTTAGGCTAAGCTATGATGTTTGGTAGTTTACATGCATTAAATGCATTTTCAACTTATGATGGAGTTACTGGGATATAACTCCATCATAAGTCAGGGAAGATTTAGGGGTATAAAAGAAGTCAAGTGTATGATGATTGAAGTATTTCACTGTATATTACTAACACAGATATAAAACCCATGACTCTACCTCTCCTCCCCCTAAAAGAAAGAAATTGAAGAGAATTGGGGAAAAATAATCTTCTTAGAAAATAATACTAGCAGCTACCAAGACTACTCCTCCCTCAGAGTCTATATGAGGCGTCTAGAACAGTAGAGTAGTGTTAAAAGTGTGGATACTAGAGTCAGATGGCTTAGGTTCAAATCCCACCTCTGCCATTTGCTAGTTATCAAAAAGTGCCTTCTTCAGTTTACTCTTCTTACCTGAAAATTGTTGAGAATAACAGAACTGGTTTAATAGTATTTGTTTAATGAAAAGTAATATCCTCACTTCAAGGAAATGAAGGTGTTTAGAACTTAATGTGCATGTGGGAGTGGATATGAGTGAAACGGAAGAGGAAGCATGTTCTTTTGAGATGTTACTCTTTGCTAATACTAACATCATTGAAAGAGGCATCAAAGTATTCAATGTCTTGTCATCATGGAGGTCAAAACAGAACAGAGTGGCAAGTTTCTAACAATATTGGAAAGTAGTAACTGTTTCCTGCTTCATTTTTTTTAATCAACATTAACTGGAGGGTATGCCAGCCTTATCTTCCATTTATATTTTCTTTTGAAATATTTCTTCAAGGAACCATAAGCACATTAATTAAACCCGGGTAAAACTTCAAAGGATCCATTTCACTTCTCATAGTGTAAGTACACATAAGAAAAAGCAATTAATTTAAAATCCAAGTTTCATATATTCCCAGCTTTCCAGTTGAGAGATGATGAAATATACATTCTTAACTTCTCTCTTTCTGGAATCAATTGTCACTTTCTCTTGGTCTCCTTTTCTGAAGTAACTGGTTATTTTGATTACTGTCAAAGGGCTGAATGGTGTTCACAATTATCTTCTTTCTCCTTCTGATGCTAATTCTATTGTTTAGTAAATTAAGGGAAAGGAATACCAGATGAAACCTGGTATAATTTTTAAAGTTTGGAAAGGAAATCAGTATTTAGCTTAATTATTGTCTTTTATGTACAGGGCTGATTATTTACATTTGGAACAACCCTTGAGCTTAATTCAGCTATTTAAACATGAAGTAGAGTTCCAAGTCAAGTTAAACAATTTTTCATTAAGATATATTAGTGTCAGTGTATCTTGCCCTGTTTAAAAATATTTTTATACTATATGTTTTGATCTGTTTAATGTTTTAAAAATTTAATAAGTTTCCAGTGTGGAAAATCTTATTGTCTCTAATCCAATCTCTTTATACAAAGTCTAAAAGGTCAATTTTAATAGCAGAATAGACCTTTTCCAGATGAGTAGTGATTAGGGGGGAGCACAGTATTTAATCTATGCTGATCTAATCTAAATTTTTCCATACTGGGATCTCTTGTATTGCAGACACTCAAACACCCATGCTTCCATTCTCTCAAATTTTGACAAAAATGTCAGCCCTGATGGTATGATACTTTTTGCTTTTGCCTTCAAGATCTAGCTAGAGACACAAATCAGAAACAAATTAACTGAAAGTAAAAGATTAAAACAACAACAACAACAAAAGGAATGGATACTTTGGGAAAGGGAATGATTTGGTGGTGGTAGTTTAGATTAATGCAACCAGGTTTCAGAAACTAGAAGGTTGAAGTACAACAAAGGATGCCCAGAATCTTGAGTGCAGTAAAACAACCACAGGGTAGAGGGCCTTGCATATGGTCTGGGTGTTGCCTGATATAAAAAAATAAAAAGTATGAAAAATATCTGTCAGTTGGTCTAGAGATTCCTGAGAGCAACTGTATGCTCTCCATCCAAATTATAAGAGATCGAAATCATCTGTCACCTTCCCCTACCATTTCCTTCTCATAACAATATTGAACTCTAGCTCCTAAGGAAATTCAATTTCTGTTCACACAGATTTAAGGTTATTTCCCAAACAGACTTCCACTGTGCTAGTTCATCCTGCACATCGGAGGTGGAATAATGCAGCAATTTTCCAACTGATCTCCAAATTCTTATTCCTTCAGTTATATTATGTACTCTTTCCCTTTTGCCTGAAGTTCCTTTCAAAAATTAAGATCACATCCCTACTTTTCTAGGAGCTTTTTAATGACCCTGTTGCCTGAGGTTTGTTCCCTCCCAAACAACTTATGTATTGAATGTC
The DNA here is from genome assembly GCF_002201575.2 of Neomonachus schauinslandi. Taxonomy (NCBI): domain Eukaryota; kingdom Metazoa; phylum Chordata; class Mammalia; order Carnivora; family Phocidae; genus Neomonachus; species Neomonachus schauinslandi. Next base: position 26,384,593 of record NC_058403.1, on the reverse strand, counting down.
ATTAACAGATTATGAGTACTAAATTGATCGCGGAAAGAAACTTTCTGTGAGAAAACATTGCTTGGTGTTGTTTTGTAAGTTATAGTAAATACATGAGGCACCTAAGATGGCTCCACAGAAAGTTTGCAGAAAGATTCTGGAAGATCTCAGGAGGTGTAGGGAAATAGGTGAGGAATAAATTTGAGAGAGGAAAGTGATGACCTTCTGCAGGGCAGACACATTATAGAGAATTTAATGTTTCCTAACTCACCTTAGTGAATATCTGTCTTTATCTATCTTTTGAAGAAATTCTGTCATTTAAAATATGATTACCACAATTAACAGTAAAGAAAACAACGCTCAATCTCCAACAAGAGCTTTATGTGTAAACCATGAATTGGGCCTCCAAGGTCATTCATTCCTTGACTAAAAACATAGCTTTTAAAATTTCAGAAATCCTCTTCAAAGTCAACCTCTATATGCTTAGAAATGTGTACTTAAAGATGGAAAAGAATGACAAACTGATTTTGTTTAGTTACCGAAACATAGAAATTATATGTTGTGGTTTTGAATGTATATTTTTTGAAGAAAAGTTTAAATAAGAAGATAAAATTTTTGTTTCAATAACTATTTTCTAGAAATCATCTACTCTGTGAAGAAATTCTTATTACTGAATTGTTTTAGTATCAATAACTACCATGTGACGTGATATTTATTATTTTAACTCACTATTTAAATAACACCCAGACTTTTTAAAGAAATCTTAAAAAATAAATTGAATTTGCTTTTAAAGTATTTTTGCAGATATCCATGGTAAAATATTGATGATAATGAATTTAAAAAGAATATTCTGATTAATAATGGAAGTCAGAGTTTCAAAAAAAATTACTGGATGATAAAATTTTTTGAAATTTTATGTCAATGAAAATGTAAAATGAAGAAAATAGAGAAACGAAAGTCCGCAGTATTAAACATCTATAAAAATCACTATCCTAACTTTCTTGTTGCCTTACCATCCTGGACTATCCCATTTGTATATTAAAATGCTCAATGTAGTTTTTAGGCTATTGGGGAAAAATATTTTTCCTCAGAAATTATACTTGCTTCAAACAAAAATAATAATAATTTCAGTAAGAACTAGTTTGAATAATGCCAAATTTCTATATCATGGTCAAAATAATGCCATTGCCTCCTACATGATTGTTGCATGTAATTTTTGAGAACCATACAAGTTGTTTTATCTACCTTTGGTTATTAAAAGCTTCTTCTGTCCAAATTCAGTTGTAGTAATATGCAAATACAGGATAATTTGAGAGTTATATGTTAGACCTAAAAACTATGTATTTAATGATATGCTCAATTTCATTTTTGGTAAAATGTCACCTGAAAAATGGAGGTTTTGGTATTTTAAGCATTGTGACCTGAAACTAGAGGTGATATTTTTCCTATTTGCTTATATGATAGTTTATATGCTTCATTCAAAAATAAGAACTCTTTAGGATGCCTATTTTTAAATGTCACCACAGCTTCACATACCAAGGGAAATGTTAATTTAATTGAGTTTCAGATCTTGAGCTGGATTAATATTAGACATAATTTAGTGGTTACATATATTTTATTGTTGAAGTTAAGCATGTGCACCAATGTATAGTTTCTTTTCTAAAAAAATAAAAAATCTGCTTTCTTATGAAGTATTAACAGTTGAGCAAAAGAATGATAAAAATACTTACTTAGAAGGACTGAGTATTGGACAAGCACAGTCTATTCTTTGCCCCATAGGTGGCAGTGGGAAAATTGTCTACCCAATATCCAGCCAGCTTTCCTGCTTCCTAATGAGCTCTGATGATTTTCTGTATTTTAGTTTGGTAAATGACTTCAGAGAGCTGCCTTAAGGTACCCATCTAGCTGCCCAATGCTTTGCCCCAAATGACAAATCATCTCATAAATCTCCATTAATGTGCTGCAGAAAGGGAAGTGGATTGGTTGGGGATGTACATAGGGAAAAGTCATTTCTGAGGATGGGATTTTTTATAAAAAAATGTTTTTGACTATGCTTCCCCCCCACTGCTTAAGTATCTCCAAGGTAAAGACTATTTCTTATTTATGTCTATCCAGAATCTTCTATATGCAAGATGCTTTCTTTATCAATGTTTATAGAATAAAATTTGACATTTAGACAAGAATGAGCCTTTTGGTCCTTGTTGCCTGCAGAGTTAAGGTAAAGCTCATGGGATACGTTTTGTCTTATTTTTGGTTTTGGTTTTGGTTTGTTGGTTGGTTGGTTTGGTTTTTGGATGAATTATGGTGTAATGGAAAAACAACAAGGGAGCAAGCAAGAGAGCAGAGTAAGGAGGACAAGAATTAGAGAAAAGCTGGTATGTTTGTCCATCTCTTCCATTTCAGCTTAGTGGTTAAGTCCTTTGCCACCACTCTTTAGCATATGATGCAACTGGTGTGAAACTCACCAATTTTTCATAGAATTATAAATTTGCATATACTATCCTACATCATGAAATATCCTGCCCTTCTTTCCTACCTGAAAATTGTCTGCTGGTCTTCTAATACCCTGACATCTCTTTTGAAAATTCTTTTCTTACTCCCCCAGGCTGTTGATCGTTCCTTTCTGGGATGGTAGATATCTCTATCACAATGCTTTCACATTGCCTTACAAATATTCATTTACATATATGTCTGTTCTCAGAATAACTGTCAGCTCCTTACAGCTAGGACTATTGCTCATTCATTTCTGTATTCCCACCACCTTCTATTATGCCTTTCATAGTTGGCATTTGATGAAAGGCTAATTGATGTTTCTAAGAATTAAACCAGTCTTTTAGAGTAATATATTTACAATAAGATGATATATGATCTCAAACAGTAGTTTATGCTCTCTGCTGCCTTGTTTTTGCCCAAAAGTAAATGATAAAGGAAAAAAACAACAACAATAGAGCACCAAACTTAGGAAGGAAACAAGATTTGCTTGAAAAGTATGAATTTGAAAAACTTGAATAAAATATCTAGAGTAGTATGAATAATGTATTAAGAGAAATTGAGGTTATAAATAATGTTTTCCATAGTTTCTCAGTTTTTTCCTAGACTGTACAATATTAAAATAGAACAGTCATTACATTATAAATGTACATTGAATGAATAAATGAATGAATGAATGAATGAAGCCCAGAGATGTTAAGTGACACTCTAGTCACATCTCTTAGTATCAATGCTAGGACTAGAGCTCAGACCACAATGTCAAGTTAGAAGTAAAATCCTGACTTTTAAAATGCTATGATTCTTAAAAATATTTTTTATTTTCAAATAATTTTAGGCCTACAGAAAAGTTGCAAAAATAACACAGAGACTACACATATATACCCTTCACTCAGTTTCCCCTAATGTTAAGAACCTACACAACTATAATACAATTATCAAAACTAGGAAATTAATATCAAATTCAAGATTCCACATTACCTTTTGTTGTTGGGTCTCTTTATTGCCTCAATATTTTATAGTTTCTCAGTCTTAACTTTTCTTTTATGACTTCGACACTTTTAAGAGGACTGATCAGTTATTTTATAGAATGTCCTTCAGTTTGGGTTTGTCTGATGTTTTCTCGTGAGGCTGTGGAATTTAGGGCAAGAATAAGTGATATATCCTCAGTGATATGCATCATGTCAGGGAATATATGATAATCATGTATCTTATTACTGATGGTTTTAACCTTCAACATTTGAAGAAGGTGCTGTGGCTCAGGTTTTTTCCAATATAAGTTTAATGTATTTCCTTTCATAATTAATATATACCTTGGAAAAAATATTTTTAGACCAAGGAAGTAGCCTGTTTTTCTTCAATCTTTTGCCCACTGACTTTAATATTTATTGGTAAATATTACTGTCTGTAACAGTTATTAAATTAAATAACTGTCTGTAACAGTTATTACTATTGTGTTTGCCAAATGAGATTTTGTATGTCCCTCCTTCCTCCCACATATGTTATTTGGAATTCCTTTAAACAAGGTGTGTCCCTTATCCCCTTGGTTTGCTTATTCAATTACATACTTATATTAGTGTGGACATATGGATATTGATTTATTTTAGGAGTTATAATTCAATAATATCATTATGTATTTTGCTTAAATTATTCCAGCTTTGGCTGGCTTCAGTGTCTAGTTGACATGCCCCATTCCTTTTTTGGATACTTTCTTTTTTTTTTTGGTAGCACAAGATATTCCAGATTTGCCTTGTTTTTCCTGCTCATCCCTGAAATAAGCTACTTGTCCAAGGAGTTCTTTTTCCTTTGATTAGAGAATGGTCTTTAGAAATCAAGATCTGGGTGCTAGATATCCTTGTTGCTACTGGGGTTTTATTGATTCCAGACCCTCTTAATAGATAGAGCTGGGAAATGTTTGTAAGTATGGTAATCTGTGTGTGGATCTTCATCCATATTTATTTCCATGTCTGCATAAATATATGAACAATTATGAATTTATACTGATATCTGTGATTCTAATCTAATATAACAGAGTTCATTCTAGCCTCCAGCTTTTCCTTGTTTGTAACGATTTTCTCCAACAGTGAAAAATTTGGTTCACATGATCTGTAATACATTTACTTATATGTTCAGTCCTGGTACACACATCAAGTAGCTACAAAGTTGACAGCCCTTACCCTTGTGAGAAACTGATTAACTACACAGAGTAAAATAATTGTGTACCATTCTTTCTGCCTCACAGTATTTCACAATAGTTTTTCACAAAGTTTCTTTGGTTCATTATTTTCTTCTCCATCCTATTCAACATGGTTATGTTATTCATTTATAACATAACTAGGTTCATTTGTTACTCATGTTTACCTCATATCCTGGATTATTTTAATTTTTCATTAATTTTTAAAAAATTTTATTTTTCATTAATTTGGGGGTGGGGGATGTGAAAATTGCTATACTCCAAGCTCAGTTCATAGAAATCTTCCTCATTCTTTTATACAGCTGCTTAGTACTCTGTTGTATAGCTCTAATGTAATATATTCAATGACTTTCCTGTGCAAGAGCTTTAGGTTGTTTCCAATATTTGCAGTTAAAAACAAGGCTGCAATGAATAACATTGTGTATATGCATTTTCTAATTGTTTGAGGTGTCATCAGGGTAGAGTCCTAGAAATTGGATTGCTGAATCAGTAGGTAATTACATATGTAGTTTTGTTATGTATTGCCCATTTTATCTCCCAAGGGTTGGGCCAATTTTTATTCTTACAAGGAATAAATGGGAGTGCCTGTTTCCCTACATCCTTATGAACAGAATGTGACATCATCAATTTTTGCTCATCTAAGAGCTAAGAAATGATACCTTAGGTGTTTTAATTTGCACTTCAATGATTATGACTAACTTCAAATATTTTCATATATTTGGGGATTTTTAAAAAATTTTTGTGTGAAAATTGTTGGTTCAAATGTTTTTCCACCTTTTATGCTTTTGGTGTTTGTTCCTCAGTTTTTAGGAGTTCTTGATATATTGTGGATATTGGTCCTTTGTCTGTGGTTGTATCATGAATATTTTCTTTTGGTTTTTCAGTTATCTTTTGACTTTGCAGATTTTCTCCTGGATATTTTTAGATTTTTGTATTTGTTCATATTTATCAATCTTTTTTCTTCTAGTTTCATTGGCATATAATTGACGTACAACACTTTGTAAGTTTAAAGTGTACAGCACAATGACTTGACATACATATATTGTGAAATGTTTACCACAGTAAGTTTAGTTGGCATCAATAGTTACAAAAATTTTCTTCCTTGTGATGAGAACTTTTAGGATCTTTTCTTGTATTGCTTCTGGATTTTGATTCATAATTAGAAAGCCTTTTCCTAACTATGACTGAAGAGGTATACATTCATGTTTTCCCCTGGTAGTTATATGGTTTCACTTTTAAATTTAGGTCCCTAATTTATTTAGTATGTATTTTGATGTATACGATGAGATATGAATCTAATTTTAACTCTTTCCAAATAGCTACTTGGTTGTTCCAACACCATTTATTAGAAGTTTATCTTTACTCCAGTGATTTGAAATGCCACTTTTAACATGTGTCAAATTGTGGACTGTTGCATTTCATTTTTCTGGATTGTTTATCTACTTATGTGCCAGTATTACATGTTTTAATTATAAAGGCTTGTTAGCATATTTTCATTTTTAGAATGGCTAGTCCCCCTTAGTCTTCCTGGCTATTTGTTCTACGTTTGCTTTTAAAATGAATTTTAGTGTCAACTTATCTAACTCCATAAAATAGCTCGTGAATGTTTTTATTAGGATTTCATTGAGTTTGTAAATTAACTTGGGGAGAGCTACATCTTTATTTTGAGTTGTCTTAGTCAAGAACAGGGTATGTCTTTCCATTTGTCCAAGTCTATTTTTATATCTTTAAAACTAATTAAAAAAATTTTTAAACATTCCACATTTCTCATTCAATCAAGTCCTAAGTATATAATCTTCTTTATTGTTACTGTAAGTGGGTTCCTCTATCATTTATCCTTTAACTATTTATTTATTGGCATCTTAAGGCATTTTTGTATGTTAATGTTAAACTATGCTCTTTACTGGATTCTTTGAGGTAGCTTTATCTTTGGTCCTCTGAGGTTTTCTTGGTATGCTACCATATCATCTACAAATAAAGATAGTTTTGCTTCCTCTTCATTTTTGTGCCACTAATTAATTTCTGTCCTCTAATTGCTAATTGGTTAATATCTTTAGTACATTGTCGAATAGCCGCATAAATAGTGGGCATGCTTACTTTGTTTCCAGTTTTACTAGAGATGCTTCTCCTGTCCTCACTGAAGATGATGTTAGCTTTTGTGTGTGTGTGTGTGTGTGTGTAATCTCTCAATATATATGTATGTAAAGTATCCCTCAATTCCTAATTTCTTGTTGTTTATTTAATAATGAAAGAGTGTTTAATTTCTTCAAAGGCTTTTTCAGCATCTATGGAGACAATCATGATTTTTTTCCCCTTAGATATAGCATAATATGTGATAGTAATAAAGTTCTAAATATTGAAATGATTATATATCCCTGGAATAAAGCTTATTTGGTCATAGTGCATTATTTTCTTAAAATGGCATTGGATCCTGTTTGTTAATATCTTATTTATATCCTTGAATTAATTATGAGTGATTTTTTTTTTGTTCCTTTATAGTATCTTTATTCCATTAGATGATCTTTTTCTACTTGTTTCACAAGAGGAATTATGAATTTTTAATTCCTTCAATGTACTGGAATAATTTCTAGAGAGTTTAGACTATGTGGTCATAGAAAGTAGGCAAATATATATATATATAAGTCAAACCATCAGGGCCTGGTGCTTTTTGTGGAGCAATTCCTAGATAACTTGCTGGGTATTTCTTCTATGGAAATTGGTCTGTTTAAGATTTGTAATTCAAATAGAGTAAAGTATCCCTTTAGAGTCAATTTCGCAATATCTACTACCTATCTAGTTTTTCAAATTTATTTAGAGTTCTGCAAAGCAGTTGTGTGTGTGTGTCTGTGTGTGTGTGTGTGCATGCATGTGTGCATGTTTTAACTTCTTTGATTTCAATGAGTTTTTTTCCCTTTTGTTATTTTTTTATTTTGCATCCTTTTCTTCCTATACTTTCTCACTGCTTTTTCTTGATCAGGTTAGCCAGTGCTTTTTTCTTTTGTTATTAAAAAATAATAATACAACTTTAATTAGACTTACTGTTTTTCTATTATCTTATCTTCTGATCATTTTCTTCTTTTATTATTTCCATTCTTATGATACTTTATTTTTAATTCTATCATTTCAATTTATAAATTCCTCTTTTACCCAAGTTATTTAGTAAAAACATTTTTTTTAAATGTCCAAGTAGAAAGGTTTTTCTTGTTTGTTTTTTAAATATATATAATTTATTGTTTAATTACCTTATAATAATGGAGTATTATTCATAATATTTTACTTTATGGAAGTTACTGATATTTTCTTTGCAATTTAATATGTGATCAATTTTTGTGAACATTCTGTAGGTACCTGAGAAGAATGTGTATTCTCTATTCTTAGGAGTAGAGTTCAATGTATAGTCATTAGATCTACCCTCTTGGTTATATTGGCTAGATCCTCTATCTTCTCCCTTATTTTTTGTTCACTTGTTCTGTCTAGTTTTGAGAGTGGCATTTTTTTTCTCTTCTCACATGTCTTGTGGATTTTGCTTCATAAATGCAGTGTTATTATTTCATTACATTCTTTTCAGCTGTCTGACTCCATGGATGATTCATAAATCTTTCTGATTTAACAAAAGGGTAGGATACATTGGAATTACCTTATTGTTCTGCAAAAAAAATAAGTTCCTATCAATTCTTTAGTATGTAAATCCCCTTGACAGCGTTCAAAACAGATCTATCCTACCTCAAAATGAAGTCTATACCCATTCTGTACTGGGCCATAATATGAGAATTGTCTGTGTATATTATTATGAAACACTTGGTCTCAAAAATAGATCTTTTTTTTAATTGTAATTTAGCCTAGTGGTTCCCAGTCCTGGCTGTGCATCATAGAAAGAGCCTGCAATGCAGATGCATAGGCCTTAGCACTGAAATTTTGGTTCAGTATACCTGGATGTGGCCTGAGAACCCACAAGTAGAAAATCTGGAACTACATAGGGAAACCACTGATGTAGTCCTCTACTTTTTCAAGTGTTCCTGTTAATTAATGTTTAATTCCTCACCTAATCACTTTGAAGTTCAGATACACTCAAATCTCTTATGGTGCTTTGCTGGTTAATGTCCCCCTTCTTGATCTTTGGCATTTTGACTTGATGATCATGACATATATTCAACCATTTAAAATATATATAGATAGAAAATAAGTGATATTAAAAATCTGTCCTAGGGAAAATATTAAAATTTCTTTAAATCTAACACTCTTATCCTCTCCTAGCATCTACACTAAAAGCTATAAATAAAGCTGAAGGATGTGATTGTTTAACAAATTTGTTCACAATAAAAAAAAAGACTTTGTATACTGTAAGTATCTGGGCACATAGTAAAGACACTGAGTGATAAGAAAAATACAAAGAAGAAACATGAAAAGACATTTTTTGGAAAATTGTGCAACAAAACTATAACCGTTGAGCCCATTCAAGCTACAGAAATACTAATTAGAAGTCAAGCTCTAATCTTTTGGAGTTTTCCTAAACTTCAAAACAACTAACATCACTTCATGTCAGGTGGGGCAATATGTGGAAAAATCTTTGTTCTGAGTTTTTAGTTGTTTTGTTAAAGCCTCAGGCTGGGTTTCAACCGAGCCTAGGTGACAAAATTGTTAGGCCAAAGTCTCATCCAAACTGACAAATGAAAAGTATCCCATCCCCACAACTCTCCACAAATTACAAAGGAAAAGAATAGGTAATATTACTGTGTATATTGCATTTGGCTGGTAGTTTCTCTGTGGAGCTGGTAGGTGAATTATTTATCATCTCCTTCGATTGCAGTGTAGTAATTCAGAGGTTATTCATGTATCCTTTAAGATTGATACTGTGTGTTTGCACATAGCACATTGACATTCATTTTTGCAAAATTATTCTGGCATAGCTAAGGTGGAAGCCTGAAATGTTGGTCTTATTTTTTCAGTGGTGAAATAGAGACAGAGAGTTAGGGAATGCTCTGCCTCAGGCTATCATTGTGAATCTCTGAGATGACTAGAGGCTGGAAAAGAAATTCAAAATCGGTCTTCATTTTCCAGGCCAAGGTTTCTCTATAGAACTAATTTTCAATTTAGCTATAAATATAACCTTTGATTTCCCTTCATAATGTGTATAAACACATAGAGCCTCCTTTGTCCCAATTTCAGAGTTCCTCACCTTCTGCCATTGGAGGCAAAGCAAAAGTCAGGAGAATTAAACTAATTTGAAAAATGACCAAATTATTATTGCCCTGGAGCAGGGCACAGTTGGAGTTTATCAGGGAGCCATTTTATCGCCTCTGATAATGTTTCCATCTCCTAAATCTATCCTCTGATAATAGTCTTGTATCTTCCAAAGCAACTTCCTGGAAGAATTATGAGCAAAATTTTTCTTATTGTGAATGGAGGCACCTTAATTCATTGAAGATAAAGCAAATTTTGTCAGTATCTACTCCAAATCAGAAGAATAAAAAAAAAATCCAAAGAGATTCATGCATTACAGACGTCAATATTAAACAAAGGAAAAACTATAAGATCTTTCCATCTTTTGAAATAAAATGAAGTGTCCAACCATTATTTTATTACAGTTCCTTACTATAAATAAAACTAAGGAGAATCAATAAAATTATTTCACTTAAGAGGTAATCATGCATCTCCATAAATATTTAAGTGTCAGACTGAAGTACAGATGTTTTGCTATTCAACAGATGCCTGTTCAACAGTGACCTATGTATGCAATAGTGACAGAGATATACGCAAAAAAAAAAAGGCATGCCTTTGAGAGTTTTTAATGTGTCAAAAATGCCCTGCTATATGGCTCAGTAGTTATGACCAGTGAACAATTATTTGCACAAATACTGATTTGAGGTGAGATCATTGTCATCAGATCCTGATTCCAAGAAGTAGACACTGCAGTTATGTAATACTCTACACATTTTTTACAATATTTAAAGGATGGATTGTTTTGAACATTGTACTTGGTGCAAAGGCCCCGTGATGGTAACTTTTATGCCCGCTATCCTTTCAGAAACAAACGTTGGAGGCAGGAAGATGCTAACTATGATTTGAAGCAACTTTGGAACTAAATTTGGCCATGTAAGAATTATTTTTGAAACATTAGTTTAGTGAATAGATGTTCCAAATTTATAATAAGTCGTGTCTATTAGGGAGATAGTTTCAGGGTTTTGGTTTGGTTTGGTTTTTTATTTTACTGGAAGGGCACAGGAAAGTTTGAGTGAGTCTAAGTTCTGCTGTGATCAGACTTAATTAGTTGTATGAGTGTACTATTAATGCTAGGAATAATAATGAAGCAGTTACCATGTGTTCAATATACCAGGTATGTAACTATTCACTTTACCTTGATTCTGGCATTTAAAAATCACGATACTATTATGTCGAATATTTTGTGTAAGTAGAAGCCTCTCAGAAAAATTAGGTAACTCCTCCAACGTTAAATTTCTCCATAATTTGTACGCACTTCTACAAATGTCGTCTCTCCTTGGTTAAGCTAAATCTTCGAAAAACTGCCTTGATCGTGCAATGTAATCATGATATAATGTCACAAATGAGAGTAATGCTAACATTACTCTTTGGGTTCTCTGAGTAATAGTGGGGATGTTATGCTCTACTGGGGACATCATTTGACCCTGGATGTAATTGGGCCCAGTGTTACTGTGAGCCACTTTGTAATGGGCTTAGATTTTATCTGGTTTTTCTACTTTGCTGCGTTGAACAGGACTGTATATTTGACAAGACTCACAGTGGTACGGCTATAAATGTGATATTCCAGATGATGTCATATGTAACACGAGTCAATTAGTTAATGAACAATGACTGTAAGCATTCTGCATCGCCTTTTATTAAAAGTGTTTCATAAGAAAAACCTTGTATTCCATGAGGCGATGATGGAGTAATTATATAGTATTTTTTCTAATGGGAACTTATGAGACATTCACATTATATAAAAACAACATAAAATTCAGTAAAGATACCACCTACTCCGCATTTCCATACACATGAATATTTCTGTACAATGTTCTCTTTTTGTCAAATCACACCACAGGAAATCCTGAATATTCATTGAACTAAGTATGTGTTAATGTGGTTCCTGGTTTCTACTTTTCATGTTAACTCCAGTTTTTCAGAACAGATTACAATTTTAAAGTCCCTAGCCCAGAGCTTTCATTTTAAAACAACTCCATAAGCCCCAAACTTATTCAGTATCAACTCTGGGCCAGACACCTTGCTTAAGACTTGAGGACAGAAATAAGTGATTTAGACTATTGGTTGAGTTACACAAATTAATAAATGATTATCCAGACCTTCATTACATGAAGCTCATGGTCTCCATATAAATACATGAGTCGGTGGCAAGGGAGTCTTGAAAACCTCAAATTATATGCAAATCATTGTGGGTCTGTGGATATGAACATTTTGCTAGGGAAGGGGTTCCTGGGTTTCATCAGATTCTCCAGAGGTTCGTAATACAAACGGAATTAGGAATTACTAATCCTCTTCTTCCTTGGCAGTGGAAATAAATTGGTTTTAACAGTACATTTTTTAAGATGTAAAGAAATTTTGGTTCAAAAATATTGTGACTAGCTTAATATTAAATATCTGTTTAATGGCAGATTTAGAATAACAATAATGAGTTGCCATGTGACGTAGTCCGAAGTTCCTTTCCACCATGTATTTATCTCAATAATATTATCTCAGTTTTTGTTCAAACTACATTCTCTTTGTCTGTTACATGGAAACATGGGCTTTTATATGCCTCCATATTTAAAATGGGAAAACTCCAATCAAGCATTAGATGTCCAAACTCATTCAGTTTTTATTTTTGCTCAATTTTTGTAAGAAACAACTGATAACCAGAATTTTTTAAATGTACTTTCCTGGGGGGTGGGGGTGGGGACCTAATCTCAGAACACTGTTTATCCAAGTCATAGTATCTTTGATGTCTAATGGTCTTTGATCGTCATAAAGATAAATCACAAAAGAAAGATTCCATTGTATTTCCTCTATTCTCTGCCAACTGCAACAAGGGCATAAACAAACAGAGCTTGAGATATTTCGACAGGATTGGGCAAGATGTTCTGGTTAGACCAGTAAACCAGGTAAGGTAGTTAGTGGGAGGAGCCCATTCTCCTTAGCATTCTAGTACTCATCAGTGGTTTGGCTTGCCTTTTTATTTGTTTGTTTGTTTGCTTAGCCTTCAAGTTTGGTTTCTCTATCAGGAAAATGGGGTTTATCACGTATCAGTTTAAATGACAGCAACTTAGTAACCTCAGAAACTGTCGCTTTTACCAATGTATGTGTGTGTGTGTACGTATGTATGCACATATATACATGAAGATGATTAGGTTATTTATAATCCTTATATGAGAGCTGTATTAAAGATTTTACTTATTTTTAATTGAAAAATTGGAAGACATGATCTTTCAAAAATGGTTAATGTGCCTTTCCTATTTTGTCATTATGAGGAGTAAAGTTCACGTTACATTTCACATGTTTATCTAACATTTTACTGCTCTAGGGGCTGTAAAATAGAAAGAAATTAGGTCAGGGTTCACTTTCATAAAAGGCATTTTTACTCTGACACACCACTGGGTGGAGTACATTGCTAGCCCAGTGTCTAATATTACTGTATTATAAGGGTGTTTCTGTGCCCAAAGAGAGAAACTCCTAATCAATTTTGAGGTTTTGTGTATTGTTTTAAAAATCTGAACATGTTTAATGAAGGCTAAATGGCTAGAATATAATAGCAACATTGAATATGCTCTGGCATTATAACTTTCAAGATTCAATCCATCTTCCCTAGACCCATGGGAGATAAGGTTTGACACCCTGCCTGGAAAACTCAGAGTGAATTATTCAGAAAAAGGCCATTTTATGTTCTGATCAAAAGAGCAGCTGCAATTTGGGCTGAATTAGTGCTTTAACTCTACATGGAAAAGCATAAAGCTTATTTTTGATAATGGAATCAAACTGTACCCAGATATTGAATTTGACTTTTCATTTGATGTTGCTTTGGTACAGCTTATATTGGAGCTGAGCCCTAATCTTATAATAAAATGAACTTCTGTCAGATGCACTGTGGGACTATTGTTGTTAATAGCTTTTACCTGAATTTGGCCTCCAGAACTTTATGAACGAGAAAAATTTCATAGTAGCTGTTAGTTTTATGTGATTTTCAATTCTCCCCAATTCCTTTCTTGTCTCTTTAATTCCTTCTCCCTAAATGCTGGGAAAATGAAATTTACTGATCAAGTCTAACATCTCCACCTTACGGATTTATTGTGCCACAAATGTTACAGCCCAATAAAACTACATTTTTATAAAACTATTTAGACTCTATAATTCTAAGTATGTATCTACGTATCTCAAGTAAGTATTTTTGTGCTGTTTGAAAGAGAGGATTCTCATTTTGACTATTCTTTTCTCTTTGTTTCTTGTATCCCTCAAATTTCATTTCCTAGCTCACAGTATATCCCTTCATTTCTTCTAAGCTTTCACTCAAATCTTGCCCTATAGCTTTCATATTTCCAAACCACTCCTTCTGCTCCATTTTCCATTCTAAAATGAATTCTCTTTCATCTGTATTTTTTTAATTTAAAATAAATATTTTTAAAAATACCTCGTATTTTCACTTCACTTAAATTTTCCTTCCAGTGCTATTAAAGATTCTTTATTTCTCCTTCCCTCTCCCTCTCCCCTTCTCCGCCGCCCTCCCCCCCACCACCACCCCACTGCCGTCAAGTATAGCATCTCATCTATTTCTCTGTACCGAAGCTGTGGTTTACCCAGGGGAGGGACTTTCTCATACACACAGCTCAGTGCTATGATGATTTCAATGGTGCCAGCATATTTTAACCACATCATTATCATGTAGTCCCAAAGCTTTGCTCCCTGAAAACACCATCTTTAAAAGGATTTCGTTTCCATTAATCAATTTTAGAACTTGAGATTCAAGCACGTAAAGCATTGATTAGAATGTTCCCTACTTGTTCCCACATTCATTTCATTCTCTTGACTATCTAAGAAAAAGGAATTGTGCAAGAGTCTTTTCTCCCTCCATGCTTACCTCTCCTTTCTATATCCCACCGAGCCCCCCAAGTCTATTCTTCCATACAGTAGTTAAATCAGAGCATGCGGCAGGACGGCATTGTGTGAACTGGTGGCCACACAAGTACTTTGTATTCACTGGAGGTTTAGAAGTACAGCAGCTGCATATAAATATGCATAGTTGAGAGATTCATGATGGTGCCACCTCATTCTAGTGCTGGTTGGCTGCAGTGCAGGCACTACAAATCAATGAACATTTTCCCCATCCATCAGCTGCTCGCTTGCAAGCAGACAAAACACTTACAATGCCAGAAACCCACAGAGAGCTCCTTAGTGAACGAAACCTCACTGTCACAAGATTCAAAATAGCCATCCCCCTCCCACCCTGAACCTCCACAGCTCTCGACCTCAAATGTCTTTTTTTATCCAATGTGGATCGCGAGCACTTAAAAAATAACACCAGGAATGAAAGAGGGGGAAAAAAAGGAGCAATGATAAATCAGGGTTTTGAGGGTCCTCACATTATACTTGTCACAAAACAAAGGATTCTTTGAGCATTAACCCTTTTGGAGGATAAAAACCCATCATAAAGATGAACCTGCCTATGTTGACTATACTGCTTTATGGTTGTAGGGTTTGAGTGTTGAAGCATTTAAATATGCAAAGCATTGTGTCATGCCCATGGCAGACATTTGTAATTTATCCATAGTTATTAGATGGCTTTGGATATTGAGGAGTTATGATATGCTGATATGAGAAAAATAAATCATAAATGTATTTAATAGTAGAAATTGCATTTTCTCCCATCGATCGAACAATTTTGCAGGTATATTTATATTTATAAATTCAAACATTCAGTACATGTACACATTTTAATAAAAGTTTAATTTCATTGAACAACTTCCATATGAAATCATTAATGAATCAAATGTGTATATCCCTTGGTGAAAAGAGCTAAATTCGTTACGCCTATAGAACAAGTCTATTTTTCATTTTAGATGGTTTAACATGAGCAACAAAAATAGTTCATTCTTGTGTAGAATGAATACTTAGCTATTAAACAGTTTGTAATGCTTTCTGACAACTTGCTGATCGAGTTTCCAATAAGAATAATGATCAATTTGATTCCCCATTCATTGATTCACTCACTCATTTTTTTCATCTATTTGTCAAATACCTACTGTAGCACTATGGAACATAAAATATGATAATCTCTATAGCCCCTGTTTTGAAAATGTGAATCTTCTGGTTGGGGAGATAGGAAATACAGTTATATACATGACCATGTGACTTTCATATTTTGAAAAAGTCTAGTCCAGGATGTATGTTGAAGATACAGAGGAAATAGTTCCTAAGTGTATGTGACATATTGATTTAAAACTTCTCTAGCAGTTTAATATGTTTTCTTACATATTGCAGGCAGGGTAAAAACAAATAAAGTAGTTATAATTATCCATAATTATAGCTCAGAGAAGCTGACATGCCTACCTTTTATTTGCTTGTGAGCAGCAAAACCAAAGTTCGAACCCCTATCTGCTTAACTTCAGAATCCATCCATTCACTCCTACTAAGCCATGTTGAATTACAAGACAGAATGTGATAATTGCTCTAGGAGGATCAGAGGAAGGAAAGATCACTTCCAGCTGGGATGACCAAAGAAGACATCATTAAGGAGTAGCATTTGAGCAAGCCTTTGAAGAATGGGCACAGGAACAAAGCAAAGACTACAGACAGGAGTTAGCATTGGTGAAACCTTAGGACTCTGGCAAACAAGTTGCCAGGCAGATGAAGGACATCTCTTTCAGTGAAATGGATGCTGTAAATAACACCACTATTTAAAGAATTGCCAACCAGGCTCCTCACTTATTAGAAATGGAATCCACAAATGGATTTGTATTTCAGGTTTCAAATGAAAGTCAGTTAAACTGTTTTGGATCCAAGTTTCTTCATTTCTAAAGTAAGGGCTTGAGCCAAATAATCAAGGGAGACTCTTCTAAGGAAGTCTGTTTTGCAGTGCTTTCATTTTCGTTTTTTTGAGAATATTAAAAAAAAAAAAAAATACTAGAAGTAGCTGATTCAACGTGTAGCAGTTATATAACCTGTGTGTAAGTAATCATTCTCAGAACACAAAGTATATCTAGGTATTTATATGTCTATATCTAGACGTCTATGTCTATATATAAACTAGTTATTTGCATTTGAATGGCTAATCTGAGCTCAAACTCTCATTTTTTTGCCATGTTTTTCCACATTTTGCTTCCCATTAGTGTTTGAATCAAACTGATTTTTATAATAATTTAATCAACATATGTTAAGCACGTGGTAAATACAAGTTTTAGGAATTATGCATTCTTGCTGTAGCTGTTTCTATATTTCAACTATTGGAGAAGATATAAAGATTGAATAGTAGATATTAACTCATCAATAAAAAGGCATTTTTTGTGGTATTCAAATACTTTTGAGTAGATTCACATGTTTTCAACCTTTCTAACTTATATATAACTCAGATAGTATCGAACGCAAGATTTTGGCAATGTTTATTAAACATGTAACAGTGATGTATCTATGTGAAACGAATACGTAGTGTATGTGTACACACACATGCATGCTTGTAAACAAGTTGAGGGAACATGAGAACTTAAAAGAATGATACAATACTTACTTTTTCCTGACTTCAAATCTTTTTTTTTTCCTGTCAACATTTCCCCCCTAATTTTTTTTTTCCAAACAAGAAAAGAGAACAAAGAGAAAGAAGTATTTTGTTTGAATTTAGGGTGAGAAGAAAATCAAACATCATTTTTTTCATAATTTTTGCAAAGGCTACTAAAGGGATATGAGTGGGGAGCTCTTCCTTGAATAGAATTGCCCTGGATGGAATTCCATCCTGCCATTGTTGCTGCCAAGTACATTCAGGGGTAACTGGATGTTATGAGAGTCCCAGACTCTTTTATTTGGCATCTTACACTTTCTCATATGTCCTAAAACCGTATGTTTTGGTAAACGCTTATTTGGATTCTAGTCTATTTGGAATTGAGCTGAATTTATTAGGTTTGTTTTAATGATGTGAATGAAACTGAACCTCACTTGTAGCAAACAATGTGATGCTTTGATCATTTAAATTCTGATTCTGATCTTAAGTGGGGAGAGTTTAAGCTCATTTTGGTTAAATCAGTTTATGGTCAAATTAGCTAATCTTCTTAACAAATATTTACTGAGCACCAACTATATTCATTAGAGCAGAGTCTTGTTAAGATGAAAGGAAATATAATGAGGTTCCTAACCTTGGTGGTTTACATGTATGGGGAGAAATAATATTAAATTTTTGAAAAGTTAATAAATATAAGGTCTTACTACATAAATGCTAAATGAGTGATAAGGTATACAAAGTCCTTTGGAAGCTCAGAGACCAGGAATTTACATTAAGTCCTGGCTTTGTATTTCGGCAGGCAGTACAAGCACCACTTGCTTTAATGGGAGAAAACTCTGAAGATGAATTTGCCCTCGAGTGCATTCTGAGCAGATGCAAGTCGAAAACCACTGCTCCAGGGGATGAAAGTAATTGAAACAATTTGAGCAGATAATCACTTAATAAAAAGAAGATGAAACTGGAGC
Organism: Neomonachus schauinslandi; assembly: GCF_002201575.2. Lineage (NCBI taxonomy): Eukaryota > Metazoa > Chordata > Mammalia > Carnivora > Phocidae > Neomonachus > Neomonachus schauinslandi. The sequence continues at coordinate 26,366,259 of NC_058403.1, read as the reverse complement.
AATGGGTAGATTGCAATAAATTTAACTATCACAACAGAAAAAAAACCTGCCTTCAGAAGATACAAGTACTTATAGGTATGATCTCAAGTTAGGAGAACTTCAGTTTTATGGAGGCGCTTCTGGTGGGAAGCTTGAGTTACTTTTAAAACAGGTCATTGATTTTTGTGAAATAAAATTGGTAAACTTACACCATGTAAAAATTACAAACAAACGTTATTTAGTAATTTCAAAACCAGTCATAGAATTGAATGCTTATGTTTTAAGAAAAGAGAAAATGAATAAATACCAAGAAAGTACAGCATCCTCAGACTGGAACTTGGTTAGAATATTAACCTAATGGCCCTTAAGTCTTCCCATTTTTCTTAGGTACTATCTATGTAATCATCCATTTGAATAAGCCAGCAAGTGTAGTTAAACATTAGGTGGGAACCAACATTCAGAGAATGTGAATTCCTTCAAGTTAGTCCATTTACCTTCTCAGTGAACTTGGAAATGTGTTTCATATCATATAAATCTCAGATTTCTCAGCAACAACATGGAAAGTAATAATTGTTACCAAAACTACCTTCCAGAACTGTAAGGACACTGTAAGTATGCTTGAGTATGCTCTAAAATGAGTATACTCTAAAAATAGTGAAGCCCATACTTGAGACATTGTCATTTTTATTATATTACCTGCTTTATGCTATGATATTTTCCTGCTGATATTCAAAAAAATCAAGAGTATGTTTTCAGTTCTACCTTTTAATAAAATTTCTGTAGACAGAAATTATTTTCTTTCTTTAGTCTTTAGTTCTCTTATAAAACTGATAAAAATCTTGTCCGATATATACATGTATCATTTTAATCTGTGGCTGGAAGAGAAGTAAAGGCATATTAAAAATAATTATAAAATCAGTCACTAGAAAAAATGTAATTGTGAAATAAAATTGGTAATCTTATACCATGTAAAAATTAAAAATGAGAAAATAATGTAAATACATTATTAAAATGTTTTGTGTGAGCTTTTTAATGGTTTATTAAGCCACTAGATTTCAAAACCATGTCATTTCTTAAAATGTAAGTCTGTCAAAGTGCTTGAAGAACAAATGTTTTAAAATGTAAAAACTACTTTTATATTTGAAACTTACTGTTGATTCTGTAATAAAGTACCCCATGGCAGAAATATTATTAGCTAGAGAAACAGAAATTTGACTTAAAAAATTTAATTTTGGGGCGCCAGGGTGGCTCAGTCGTTAAGCGTCTGCCTTCGGCTCAGGCCCTGATCCCAGGGTCCTGGGATCGAGCCCCACATCGGGCTCCCTGCTCCGCGGGAAGCCTGCTTCTCCCTCTCACACTCCCCCTGCTTGTGTTCCCTCTCTCACTGTGTCTCTCTCTGTCAAATAAATAAATAAAATCTTTAAAAAAAAATTTAATTTTGACTAAATTGGGATTCTATGGTTAGTGTTTATTAACTGTGTATTTAGTTTTCAAGTGAAATTTTGCCCACCCAAAAAACTTAGATAACAGGAAACCGTCTCATTCACACATTGATTTGCTTGTTTCTTCTGAAATGCTTGGTTTAGATAGTAATTTGAAATGCTGTCAAATCTGATTTGAAGAAGAAGAAAAAAAAAAAAGAACAGGTTGCTTTCCATGTGCCGTTTCCTGACTCACTCATTTACTGGTTCTCATAGACACAGCCAAGAAATTTTCACCTATGTACTCAGAGTAATGCTCCTGGTTTTTGCATCAGACCTTGAAAAGTTCAGATTCTAACTGCACCTTGTCATGCCTGGGGCATGTTTCTTAATATCTAAGTTTCAGGCTCCTGCTCTGTGAAAATGGAGATTATATAATTTCCATCCAAATTTTTTGTAAAAATGAAATGGGATATGTATAGCACAAATCAGCTAGCCTGACGCCTGCCCCATGTTGAATGCTTAGTGATTATTAGTGTTGCTGCTCATCCATCCATTCATTAGGTATTTATCTGTCAGGTACTGTGCTAGAAAGTGAGAATATGAAGATGGATCTGACACATTCTTTGCCCTTAAGGAATGTTCAGTCTGATGGATGAGAGAGGGGTGAGACAGACCAAACAGTGGGCAATTATAATCCAGTATAATAAGTATGCTGAAGGGTAAGCAGGAAGAGCTAATGGAACACATAAAAACCTCTAACAGATTTTAGAGAAGGAAGCTGTTTGCCAATTGGTTTAATCATTCAGTCCCTTAAAATGTATTTATTTAGTGTCTACTATATACTAGTTATTGTCCTAGGAGCTGGGAATATTAAGGGGAGAAGAAAAACACATATTATGTGTTCTTTGGGAACAGGTATATCTTGTGGGAGAAGACAGTCTTCTAATAATTACTACAATAAATATAAAATCACAAATGTCACAGTTGCTAGTAAGTTACCCAGTGCTTCTCAACTGGGGGTGATTTTGCTCCTCCCAGGGGACTATTGGCAATGTCTGGAGACATTCTGAGTTGCTACAACTGGAGGAGTGTTACCGGCATCTAATGGGTAGAGGCTAGATACTGTTCAACATCCTACATTGCACAGGATAGGACCCCATGACAAAGAATTATCTAGATCAAAATATCCATAGTGCTGAGGTTGAGACATCCTGAAAGAATTCTACCACTAGTTGTGGTAAATAAGTCCATGATGGTGGGGCTACCTCTCTTGTTTCACTGACATATCCCCAATGCCTGGAAATGTGCCTGTCACATAATAGGTGTTCAGTAAATATATGCAGGGTAAATGAATTGTTTGTGAGTGACTGCCAGAAAAAGACAATAGCATGTTCAAAGGTCTAGGCTTAGAGGAAGTAAGTTATGTGAAGGAGCTGAAAAGAGACTAGTAGTCTGGAATAAAAACAAGCAAGAGAACAATTCCATTGAGAAAAACCAATGAGAATGGGCTTATAGACATTTAAAGTCAATTTGCAAGTCTCAATCACTGTGTATGTAAGACCTAAATTGTTCCTCCAGAAATTTCATAGTTTCTTTTTATTCTGTTCTCATTGGGGAACACATTATACATGTTTAAGTAAATCCAACCCTTTTCTTTTTTTGGTCAAAGAAGTCTAAATTTTACTCAGACTATCATTTTTGTCTTTGCTGATTTTTGTTTTCCACGTTCTCAGAATGGTGGTCTAGATCAGGAGCACTAGGGAAGAATCATTAAATGACTTAGATAAAATTTGTATGTAAGAACAGATAATTCAGGGATGAATTGGACTCCTTAGAGCAGTAGTTCTTGAGGATGTGGGCAGAAAGCTGGAGCAGAAAGAGGATGGATATTTCAAAAAAGCTATGCAACAGTCTGTCCCTGGCATTTGCATCCAAGCAAAAAGTGGAACATTACTTTCTCAGGCAATGTGCTCTGTATTCCTAGACTAGACGATGTCTCCCCCTTTACCAGTTCTCTCAGTTCTCCTTTTATCATTTCTCAATGATGCCTATATTATATTTTCCATTCTCCTTAACCAGTGGGGGAAGAATTACATGCTGTGTGAATTCAACATGGTAAAAATAATACCAATAGTGATTACATTTGTGAAAATCTTAAAACCTATTATAGATCAGCAGAAATACCAACGTATTAGAAATTCTCTCTCCTTCTTTCTCTCTCTCTCCCCCTCCCTCCTTCCCTCCTATCCTCCTTCCCTCCCTCCCTTTAATAATTACATTGTAAGCAGTTTACTCTGTCTGTGACTACTGGAACTGCAGCTTTATTTCATCAAGAAGGGAAATATGCCCACTATGCGCACTCATGCATATGAACATGTGTGGGCGCGCGCACACACACACACACACAGATATTTTGCCAGTCACTGCTCTTAAGAGCACAATAGTAGGTGGCCGCATTTGAAGGCATTTGTATACTCAGATAAGGGTCCAAATGAGTTGGATCTCCCCTTTGCCCCTGGTTTAATTGGAAAACCTAGAGGGTCACAAACTGAAATTTTAGAAAAAGTAGCTGAAACCTAACAGAAGCACTCCTAGGATCTCTTTCTATTTCCTAATAGAGAAGTGGAAACCCCCTTTTGCCCACCTTGTAGCTTTCCTGGTAGAGGTGAAAAGTTTCATCCTTCTGGTTGATGGAGGAATTTTATGAATAATCCTATGTTCATCATGACATTTGATTGAAGCAGACTAAATTAAAAATAGAGGCCATTATCTGGGGTTTGAGTAATCCTCCCTCCCATGTAGGATAGTGATTCTTATCTACATATGAACATAAGCATCATCTCGGGGGCCTTTTCAGAATGCACATACCTTGGACCCATTCCTGGATATTCCGTTTCAGTAGGTCTAGAGTGGACCCTTGACATGCATATTTTGAAAAGACTCTCGGGTAAGCCCAAAGTGCTTTCCGGATTAGAAATCACAGATTTAGGATTTTCTTCTCACAGTCATGCTATGAGGGTCCCTAATATTTGGAGAGATCACTGTTGGACACCATGTAAAGGGATTCCATTATTTAGAACAGTGACCTGCCACCCTATGAGCTTTGAATGTAGACTAACCTAATGTGCCCTGCCTTTCTTCTCACATTTTTACCTATGATTTACACCTTATACAAAATCAAAGGCCTAATTTTTTTTTTTTTTTTGCCCATGTTTAAATAACATTTCAGGGGCGCCTGGTTGGCTCAGTTGGTTAAATGTCTGACTCTTGGTTTCAACTCAGGTCCTGATCTCAGGGTCCTGAGATCAAGCCCTGCCTCGGGCTCCCCACTCAGCAGGGAGTCTGTTTCTCTCCCTCTCCCTCTGCCCCTTCTCTATCTCTCTCATATAAATAAATAAATCTTAAATAAATAAATAACATTTCAAAGAAGATTTCTTATAATGTAAAATATCTCCAACTATTAATTTATTTTTAAAAATGCTTTTTAAGTGATATAAAATAATACATCTTATGTGCTTCTTTAAGAAAGAGTAATAATTTATTTATTTTTATTTATTTATTTATTTTAAGATTTTATTTATTTGCGAGAGAGACAATGAGAGACAGAGAGCATGAGAGGGAGGAGGGTTAGAGGGAGAAGCAGACTCCCTGCCGAGCAGGGAGCCTGATGTGGAACTCGATCCTGGGACTCCAGGATCATGACCTGAGCCGAAGGCAGTCGCTCAACCAACTGAGCCACCCAAGCGCCCCTATTTATTTATTTTTTAAAAATTTTTATTTATTTATTTGAGAGAGAGAGACAGAGAGAGCATGAGAGGGGGGAGGGTCGGGAGGGTCAGAGGGAGAAGCAGACTCCCTGCTGAGCAGGGAGCCCGATGTGGGACTCGATCCCGGGACTCCAGCATCATGACCTGAGCCGAAGGCAGTCGCTTAACCAACTGAGCCACCCAGGCGGCCAAGAAAGAGTAATAATTTAGATAAATATTTACAAAAGGCAATGATAATGAAATAACAATAGGTATAAATAAGTAATAAATAAATGCATAATAATTATAGTTAGCCCTTATAGAGCACCTTTATATCTAGGTCTCACCCATTGAACTCTAAGCACTTTGAAACTTAGATATATTTTAATTAAAATGTGATTCATCTTTCTGTATATTTAAAGTAGTATAGAAATGGTCTATTTTCAAATTAATATTTTATTTGTACTTCATATGTACAAGGAAGAAATCATAGTCTTGCTTTTATTTATTCAATAAGCATAAGAAAAACTTTATCAGGTAATTTTTAAATACAATTTATGCCCTTATAAAGATATTAAAACTACTCTGTTATCCTATGATCACCTAATAGCTCTTAATTGCCAAATGCAAGGGTCATATGTAGTCTTAACTTTATTAGACTTCTCTGATGCATTTGACTTGGTCAGCCACCCTGTTTGAAATGCTGCTGACTTCTCCCCATTCTTTTTTTTTCTAATCTTTCACCATTTCTCCTCTCTGTCTCCTCTCTGTCTTCTCCTCTCTGTCTCCTCCTCCTTTCTACTACAAACACTATTATTTATCATTCTTGGATTCTTTTTTTTTAAGATTTTATTTATTTATTTGAGAGAGAGCACAAGCAGCGGGGAGTGGCAGAGGGAGAGGGAGAAACAGGCTCCCCGCTGAGCAGGGAGCCTGACATGGGGCTCGATCCCAGACCCTGGGATCATCACCTGAGCCAAAGGCAGACACTTAACCGACTGAGCCACCCAGTTGCCCCATATCATTCTTGGATTCTTCTCCCCAAAATCTAAACACTGTTTCTAGGTGGAGCAAATTGATTCTCAAAATTTCAACTCTTACTAGTATGCTGATAGTTCCCCCAATTTTTATCCCCAACAGAACGACCTCTTATCTGAGCCACATATTCAGTACCCTCTGGATGGCTCTTCAGGTATCACAAATCTCAAAGTCACATCTCAGCATTTTTCTCTTCAAAATTATTTTTACTCTTATAACTTCTATCTTAGGTGGTGGCATCAGAATGAACCGGTTTTCCAAGCTGAAATTGGAGAGTCATCTGTGACTCCTCCTTCAACATCCATCACCCACATCTGACTCCTTCCAATATGGCGTCCTAAATAGTTCTTGAAACTTTCCACCTTCTCCCTGTGTATTCCTACTGCCCTGGTTTAGAACTCTCATCATCTCTCTTCTGAACTAACACAAAACCCTCTTAATTTGTTTCTCCATTCCAAATCTTTCCTGAGTATTCTACAATTAAAGAGAAATCTTAACATATTACCCAACATATACATTGAAAGACATCAACTGTGTATCACAAGAATAGGAAATATAGCATCAATGCCATGACTTCCCATCCTTAAATCTATAGAAAATTTAGTAATCAACTAAGATATTCTATTCTAGTAAGTCCTAATATTTTCTCTCAATCATTCTCAAAACAGAAACTAAGCCATCCAGTTACATCATGTAAGATTTGGCAATAAGAGTAAATTCATTTGTCATAGTGATTATGATAAACTCCTTAGTACAACGTAAGGTCATCTGTGATCTGGCCTTTGTCAAATTCTCCAGTTTCATCTCTAGCCACTCCCTGCCTCATATCCTATGTAACACTTCAGTGATAGAAGTTTCATTCTTACACCATGCTGTTTCTTCTCTCTGGGATTTTGTTTTTGCTGATCTCTTTGTCTGGAGGCTTTCTCTTCACACTCCCAACTTTTTGCCAATTCCAATTCCAGTTGATTCTTACCGTCCTTGTAAAATCAGCTTGATCTCACTCTCCGTCTGACTCCAGTGAGAAATAATGACCCTAATCCATGTTCCCACAATATCCTGTGCATATCTCGTCAGTGTCTATCATTGTCATTACTACACTCAGTTATCATTTTTCCAATTATGGGTTTGTCTAACACACTAGACGATAAGCATCTTGAGACAGAAACACATGTTTACTATCCTTTGCAATTTGGGGGAAAACTTAAAACAATAACTTGCATATAAGCAAGCACTATGTAGATGAATTAACTTAAGAGTATTGCTGCATATTGGGGAAAAATAGGTATATGTAGAAGTTTTCATCTTTCTTTAAAGCAAAAGTCACAAATTACCTAACACGAATTCTCCAGCCAAATACAGTTCACTCCAGTTCACATAATTAGTTTATGTTGCCAACTTGCTATAGGAATTTGAGTTTTATTTTTTATTTTTTTTGAAAGATTTTATTTATTCACTTGTGACAGAGAGATACAGAGAGAGAGAGCATGAACAGGGGAGAGGCAGAGGGCGAGGGAGAAGCAAGCTCCCCGCTGAGCCAGGAGCCAGGAGCCAGGAGCCAGGAGTCAGGAGTCAGGAGCCCCGAGCCAGACGTGGGGCTTGATCCCAGGACCCTGGGGTCACGACCCGAGCCGAAGGCAGATGCTTAACAATCTGAGCCACCCAGGCGCCCCAGGAATTTGAGTTTTAGACATCTGTGTAAATAATAGAAACACTAAATACATTTTCTGAAAAAAAAATATATTTTTATTTTTTTTATTTTTTTTTTTTATTTTTTTTTTTTAAAGGTGATGCTCTTTTTTTTTTTTTAAAGATTTTATTTATTTATTTGAGACAGAGAGAATGAGAGAGACAGAGAGCACATGAGAGGGGGGAGGGTCAGAGGGAGAAGCAGGCTCCCTGCTGAGCAGGGAGCCCGATGCGGGACTCGATCCCGGGACTCCAGGATCATGACCTGAGCCGAAGGCAGTCACTTAACCAACTGAGCCACCCAGGCGCCCAAAAAATATATTTTTAAATAATGACTGAGTTGATGACTCCAGAGAAAGCAAACTTGTTTTTTGGAAATTGCTCCTAAATACTAAATTTGGGATTGGAGGGAAAGATGTGAGGAATTATTATTTTACATCATATATCAAAGTTTATATATATATGTGTGTGTGTGCATATATATATAAAAAAATATTTATTTGTCTTTGCCCATGTTGAAAAGAATGCATATTGACTTGATTGTTCGTGCAACATAAGTATTATTTATTTATCCCAGAGACATGCTTTGCTTTTATATGATTGCAGAATATCTAATAAAATTGTTTCAAGATACCTTTATGACACAATTCATACTACTTTCCTGTTCTTCTTAGCCATAAACTGAAGAAATAACTTTGCAGATGTGAAAGTGGGTATAAGAGCTCTATGTGGCCTGGAGAAATTTGCTATTAAAACCCAGTCTTATATAAATATATTTTTAGAGTATGCAATCAAAAAAGAATTTTTTTTAAGTTTTCTTGAAATTTTACTTGTCTGGTTTTTGTAAAACTAACCAGAAATGATTGTATGCTAATATAGATATTTCCATATTGTCTGAATCTTAATTCTTCAGGGGGGTGTGTGTTTCTATACATTGTTTGCAAAGAATGTGAGGGGAAAAAAAAAGGCCAGAGGAAAAAGGGCTCAGTTTCAAAATACAAATGCTGTGTAATTTGATCCGATACTACATGAGCTTCTGAGCAGGAACTTAGGTGAATTGGATCTCACATTTTACCTGGAATGTTTTTGAGAATAATGAGACAACAATTTGAAATATTTCTACTTGATTCACTGAAACACCAGTAAATACCACAAAGTAGCTTTCTCTTTGGTGCCTAAATATAATTTGGTGACTCCTAGCTTTGGAATGTGTTGAAATAAAGTTGTTTATCTTAAAATATGAAACAATATGTGCACTGACCAATTCATAGAGACAAATGGCAGGCTCTCCAGAAGCATAATAAAATATTGTGGGGAGAAAATGTCTTTATGACAAAGAGAAATAGTACCCGGTTATCCTTGTTTCATGTTAGTCAGGCCAGCAATTTCATTTGTAGGAAAATGCAGAAGGAAAATCTGGCCAAGGAAATGACTGACTTCTGGCCTTAGTAAGTGAGGAATCATTTCCTCTGAATTATGTCGCAGCTCAATTCATTTATTCCCTAGTGTCTCCTGTGTGCTTACAACCAAGACTGATAAACACAGAACTGACCCCACCTTCATGGAGCTTATAGTCTAGTGGCTAGAGAGTTCCATTATTCAATATGCACCCAAACAAAAGGAAAATGTTAACTGTCACAATTGCTGGAAAGAAGGAGTGCAAAGGAATAAGCAAGCTAGTAGAGGAAGGCTTGTCTGAAGAAGTAGCACAACAGTCAAAATTTGGAGGATGGATAAACGTTAACCAGGCAAAAAGAAAGGGAAGGGACCTATGCGTTATCTTTGTTATGGAGACACACACTCTTAGGAAGAGTAAAAGCTACCAAGCAAACACACATGCCAACTTCAGACTGTTCTGGGTATATGGGGTGCAGTGGAAGGGAAAGGAAATGTGTTGGGTTGAGCTTGAGCTACAATAAGGTATTTATTTAGCATGAGGCTTACATTCTAGAAAGGGAGACAGATAAGAAGCATTTAGCAAATAAATATATTACATCTTAGGTGGTCATTACTGCTCTGAAAAATAAAGCAGAACAAGATGGAAATGTTAGGAAGGGATGTCATTTCGGGTTTGGTGGTAAGAGAAGTCCTTTCTGGGCAGACAGAATTAGAGGAAAAAGGATAACTAAAGAAAGCATAACAAAATGGTAATGCCTATTTCATCTGGGTTGGATATTTGCAGTCTGTTTTATAAGTTTTGATACTTCTATACATTTGTATTTTGAAGTATTTTAAAAATAATTATCTAAGGTATGTCGTTAGGGGGAAAGAAGCTGGTGTCTACAAAGTCTTAGAAAAATCCAGGTTAGCACCAACAGTAAAGTAGGAGTTTCATGTGAGACAAGCCTCGGGAAGTGGGTCGGCGCTAAACCAGCAGGTCCTTGTAGACTCTGTGAAGGATTTTAGTCTTTATTCTAACAGTTACGGGAAGGCATTGAAGGATTTTAAGCATGAGTAGGAGTATAGGATTGAGTCTGCATTTTGAAGAATTTAAGAATTTATATTTAAGAAATTTTAAGTTAGCATCTACCATTTGCCAGACTCTGTGCTAGGTACAGGGAGACATGGGAGTGACAGGTCTTTACGCATGGAGAACTTGAAATCTAGAGGTGGAAGAAATTTTTGCAGTCATCTATGGATGAGTTCACTGGCTAGATATTTTGAGATCTCTCTCTCAGTTGTTTTGTTCTGCACCTTCAGCAACCTGCATATATCTTTGATAAAGATTGGGAAATCACCTTGATTTTAATGGCTTTGAAAATGTTGGTAACTCACTATTTCATTAACTGGGGAGAAAAAATGGTTTCTGTGCAACTGAGTAGCTTCTTATATGCCATTTTCCAGTTTCCTATTGTAGCCATGCAATATTTATGATTTTTCTCCAACTTTGAGGCTTCTAATATTTCAAGGTCAGGAAGTCCTAGGCAAAGGGCAGAAGAACAATGTGAGGGCATGTTCATTAATGAAACAAAGCAAAACAAAACAAAAATACCTCTTTGGAGTATCATTTGAGAATTGGAAATTTATATATTTGCCAACAAGGGGATTTAAAATTCAAGTATCAGTGATAAGTAAACTTAAGATTTTGGAGGTAGTGTATGTCTTCTGTCCAAGAAACATATTCTAAGTGATTTGCTAAATGTTGAGGACCTGGAAAAGTGATAAAGATGAACTCTTGATGAGAGTATATGAGTATATAAAAGGATGCCAAGCCATTCAAAAGATAGACTGGCTTAGAATCTTCTTTTGAGCACCTTTTTCTGACTTGGAAATTTTTCATTGATTTGATATTATTCCCCTGGTGTTTTATCATCTTCCACAAAACTTAATTGATCTACCTCTTAGACTAATGAGGTTCATTGTTTGTCATATAGAGAATGTGGGTATTAGTCAAATGTAGTTATTGACCCATTCTCTTTAATTGTAGAAAATGGAGCTACCAACTTACCTCAGTGTCTCAAGTGATTTATTGACCTAGGCATAAATTTCAGAGGAACTTAGATTTAATTTAAGTAAGTCAAGTTGATACTGTATACAATAAACCACCTTATATTCATCATAAAACAAGAGCAATTATCTTTCTGGATCATGGTAGACTATTAAATCTTAATCTTTGGAGCATCTAAAACTCTGTCATCATACTATGAAAACAAATTATTTTGTCCAGCCTATAATACCTATAGATGAATTCTGAGAAAGAAAAAATATATAGCTAATATTGACATTTACTTTTAAGATAATCGTGGGTTATATAAATAATTAACTGAATCATAAATACATTTTTATGCAAGCACTAAAACACTGGAGGAATTTATCAAGTCTGATTAAGTATAACCTTATATGTCCCCAAAGTAGAATTGATTAAATTAGTTTTTGGGGGGGCTGGGGAACAAAATGATGAGTAAAAACAAGTTTATGAGAGATAAAGTATGAGAAGGCTAAAATCAGAAAATGGGGGAACTTGATTTTTAGTTCTTTTATTTGTTACCACATGGGTTCATCCCTAAAGAAAAATCAGAATTGCATTTCTGATTTGGAGAGCTTTTGCCTTACTTTTCTAACTCAGATTGAAAGCAGTACCATATAGTAGAAAATCAAATGTATTCACAGTATGCTAATTTAAGATTTAGTGCCACCTTTCTCACTAACAATTAGATGAAGTTACATAATGATAATATAACCATTTTTGCCTTCACGTTATTGAATAATACTTACTTCAGAACTTTTATAAGAGTGACAGTAAGTACTTAAGGAACACGCTTTGAAGACTTTTAAGATATGGCAGAAACATAAAGTATTGCAGTTATTACACAAGATATTAAGGATGGAGAGAATTGACATGAGGGCAGAAGGAGCCTTGTATTTTGGATTTCAGAGGGTCATTAAGGTGGCGCTGCAGGAACTGAGTTTCAGAGTGACAGAGACCCAGATCAAAACCCTATCTTTACCCCTATGTTCTTTCTGACATTAGGAATTTACTTATTCCTCTTAAGTATCTGTTTCTTATCTATAAAAGGGAAATACTAATTATGAGTTTTCACTCATATGTGGAAGTGGCCTAAGATGGTGTCCTATATGGAACTCATCAAGTTCCATTCTGGTGCATTCTCTTTAATCACTGTGTTTTCTTTTCAGATATTTACCTACAATATTTTTGCAATCAACTGTATGTTTCAAAAATTTACAAAGTGTAGGTTGTTATCCCATTTTACAGAAAAATCACATGGTGACATGAAGGAAAATCTCAGGCTCAAACCATCCATAATTGGCAAAACCAAGGTGATTGATGATATAGCCTCTATGAATCAGTGTGATCTTTTCTTTGTGTTCTTTTCCTTCCAGGGTTTCTTAATCTTCCCACCTTATCTAAAATCATAACACCAGCTCCTCACTTGCCCACTTCCCTGCTTTATTTCTTTTCATAGCACTTACCACCATTTGTCATGGCCTGTATCTATTTACAAATTAATTACTTGTGGTGGGAAACAAACTCTGTAAGAACAAGAATTTCTTATTTTAGATGTAACCTTCCCTTAATGGGAATTATCAGTTCTTTTGTATTTTTCAAAACAAATGTTGAGATATTTTTGGGAATAAAATACTGTGAATTTAATTTATTCCAAAAGAAAGTACATTTAAAGAGGGTATGCACATGTGTGTTTTTAATAAATGACACGAAACTTACTCTGTCATGTATATTATAAACATAGTTAAAAATTCCACTTCCTGGATCTGTGAGATTTTAAAGTACAGCACATTTTACTTGAATGGAGATTTTTATTCCAGAAAGGTATCAAACATGACAATCTGACAGTCTGTCATTGGGATGCCGTCACTGCTTTTCTCAGATCAACTGACAAGACCTCAGCTGGGCCTCTACAAGTTGCTTAAGAACACTTCTAGAACCATCTAATGGGCATGTTCCAGCTGTCACTTGGCAAAAAAAAAAAAAAAAAAAAGATCACTAAAGATCAATCTCTACAGCGGTCTTCTGGCAGAAAACCAGTCATATCGTTCTCTCCAATTGAGCTTTTGTGGGGAAAAAGGCTTTATCAGATTCCTTGGACATGAAGTTACTGTTGGAACTATTCTCAAACCATGCTATGTACCGCCATGCAAGGAAGTTCAGCTTTAAAAGGTCAGGAGTGGCCTTCTAATGATTTAGATCATCTCATGATTGTTAGGAAGTGAAGAGGGTTATAATACCATAAAAGCTTTGGGTCTTATATGCCCTTTTGTGAGAAGAATCTGTGTGCCGTTAAGTAAACCACAAGTTCCTGATGTAATTATTAAACTGACCAAAACTGAGAGACTAACACAACACTCACCCTTCCCTGGACTTAGATTCAAAGTGTAGAACTGGGTCATTCAGATTGTGGGTATAGAAGAGAAAATGGAGTGTGTAAAAGGCCAGGTGGCAACAATACATTTATTTCCTATGAACAAATATCTATGCTTGGCTAATAGTTAATGTCAAAAAATTGAGTATTATAAAATTCAGCTTTATATTTTAATCTTGGATTTATTTTTCTTCGTTGACCAAATAGAAGAATATAGGTTTTCAAGTAAAAATATACTAGTATATTTAATGTGAATTTAAATATTTAAATAAAAATATTTAAATATCCTAAAATATATTAAGTGTGAATCCTGTAGAGGAACTGTAAGTGAACCTCAAAGCTAAAAATGTGACATTTTTAATGCTCACTCTTCCTAAAGTGGCTATACTAAGCTTAATGAAATCAAAATAAAACACATGCTGTGATAATAAAATTAGGCTTTACTCATAAATATTATATTATAGCATATATCTTAATTCATTTATAGATCCATAAAATAAGAGCACTTATCTAGACCTGCAAACAGCTTTTAACTAGGGGTGCCTGAGTGGCTCAGTCGGTTAAGCATCCCGCTCTTGCTGTCGGCTCAGGTCACGATCTCAGGGTCCTGGGCTCCATGCTCAGCGGGGAGTCTGCTTGAGATTCGCTCTCTCTGTCCCTCTACTTCTCCCCCAACTGGTGCGTGCACACCCTCTCTCTTTTTTTCTCTCTCTCTCTCAAAAGATCTTTTTAAAAAGCTTTTAACTGTATTTTTAAATTTTATTCTAAAAAATGTTAAGTATAATTCTCTAATGTTCATTGTAAAGATCATTCTTATTTTATGTTAGAGGTGTATAGTGTAGACATTATACAGTTGGTATCTCCTAAGTAGTCTGTAGAAACGCCAAGGTCTAATTTTGCTCCTCTTCTTCAAATGCATTGAATAACTTGCTCTCTTTGTAGAATATACGCGTGCTGTGACCTCTTATTTTGATGGAAGAACTAGAGCCTTTAGCAATGAAAGCTTAAACACATTTATACAATAGTTTAAATTCCCTTGGCTGTTTAAACTGCATTTTTTCGAACAGGAGATCTTTTTAAGTGTTTCTGGTAGCATCTTAATAAGAAATAGTCTCTCCAGTAGAAGAGAAGGAGAGCGGAGAGCAAGAAGAGTTTCTAATTAATGTTATATTAAAAATAGCAGCTTGACATTTAATTCTTTGTCCTTCTCCAACTGTCTACAAAATCTTGCCTTCTACATTATGGTAATTGGTCTTAAATTGGCAGTCACTTGTACTGTGTATGTCACTTTGAAACTTGTAGACATGCTTATTTACCATAATTACCTGATTTTAGAGATATTACAAAGCCAAAACTCTAGTCCCTAGTCAAGCATATTTGAGAACATAAAATACATAATGGGTAGAAGTGTGTACTTCAGTTTTTAACCATATTTGCTTATATACAACATAATTGTGCCCACCCACTATGGTGTGTACATGTGTGTGTGTATTTATATATCTATAAAATAAGAGGGCTGAACTGTAGTCATATGGCTTCGTGTAGAAAAATGTAGAACCACTTTATACTTGACTGATGACTGAAATTTCAAAGAACATATTTCTTGGTAATTCATTCTGTGACTTTATTTCTCTTAAATATGGTTGGATTAAGTTGCTCAAACTTCGGCACACAAAAGAATTTTGTCTCAGCATTCCTTCTTCGTGATTTAAGCTGTATTGTAAACTTGGAGTAATAAAATCCAGCAAATACATCTTATTACTAAATAATGCTTTGTCTTCCTAGAGTCAATAGCTACTTTAGCTAGATTTACTGTAAACTCTCAAGTAATTTCAATCTCTCATTTTGGAAACATTTTTTTATCTAATTTTTTTTCTTATATCTGATGTAACTTCTAAAGTTATGACACTTATCCTTTGACATTCTGCAAGGGAACATGAATTAATCATTGAGTTTGTCCTGCAAGGGGAGAGGTCTCTTACTGATACCGTGAGCTTCCACTGTGGCACACACAAGCTGCTTCTGCGATTCCAGCACAAGAAAACATCCCCACCACTAATTCATTCCTGCTTGCTCGGTCCCCAGTCTCTTAAAATTCTAGGTCCTAATAGAACAGACGTGGATTCTATGTGTATGTAATGTTGATTCTGTTCTTGCACTTTCTGAAAATATAGAGGTTACTGTTAACATCAAAACAAACTGGGCCACGGGTTATTGTCTTTTGGAAGCGTTTACAAGAAATGGTTTAATAAGCCCTTATTATTGTTACCAAAATTGCATTTTATTAATTAAGAATCACATGTGATTGTATATTTAAGACAAAAGAAGTCCAGCCAGAAAGCAAAGGAGAATGATTTCATTACTACTTATAATAGTACAGATCAGTTCAGAGAAGGAAAGCATTTGTTCAAGAGCAATGGTAGATTTTCTTTGAAGGCTGCCCAGAAAACAGATTTTATGTGAAGGACGACTGGGTGGCTTCCCTCATATCCTGCTAGTAGTGGTGCTGACTGGTGTGTCAGCTTCATGGCTCACGTGCTTTTTCCCTTAATTGTTTTTCCTGCTTTCTCCCCTTGATTTGTAAGCAGCATAAGAAGAGAAGCCTGGCATCTAATTCTTCGGTATCTCCCTTCACCAAGGAAGGGAGTTTCGAATGAAGTCGATGCAATAATATTGACGACATAGGTCATTTATTCAGGCAGGACTATGAATCTGCATCAAGAATATGGGACTTACCAAGAGCGGAATACAGGATTCCATTCTCCCTACTTCTTTCCAATTCTGGAAGTTACAGAGAATTAAATAATATAATGCTGGGGGATGAGTAGGGGTAGGAGGCACGGAGGACACTTAGTCCTGCCATGACCTAGCTGTGCAGCCTTGATTTGCTTTGTAAAGTGAGGGTGTTGGACCAGTTGGTTTTTAAATTGCCCTCTAGTTCTAAGACCAATTCTATTCTAATGAAGGGCACCACAATTTCCTTACAGCAATTTCCTATGCCAGGTAATAGCTCTCTGAAATGTCTAAAATGTAGGACTTGATTTTACTCCATGCTGAAATGTGATCATATCCACAAAATGGACTATAATCTTAGTGTATATATATATATATATACACTACATAGTGTATGTATATTATTAGTACCTATATATATATATACACACACTCACATGATCATTTATGTGAGTGTATATGTATTATTTTTTAAAGATTTATTTTATTTATTTGAGGGAGAGAGAGAGATGGAGCATGAGAAGGAGGAGGGGCAGAAGGAGACAGAGAGAGAATCTCAAGCAGACTCTCCCTGCTGAGAGCAGAGCATGATGGGATGGGGCAGGGGGTGGGCGTGCTGAGGGTGGGGGGCACTGGATCCATGACCCTGAGATCACGATCTGAGCCAAAATCAAGCATTGGACGTTTAACCAACTGAGCCACCCAGGTGCCCCAGTACCTATATTTTTAATGACAAAAAGAAATATGTTATTAAATCTGAAAGTCAGTAATTTTTTTTGGTTGTTTTATAGTTGTTGTCTTTATTCATTTTAGCAATATGGTGTAATTTTACTTTTCCCTTGTCACCTTTACCAACTGTCAGTAGTAAAATTACTAAAGTGGCTAATAGTTGTGAACAAGTCTTAATCACTACATCCATGTTCTAGAGATGGCAAAAATGCTCAATCCACACATAATGTTTTTAGTCTAATGTTTGTGTGCCCTGTATCACCTTCAGCATTGCTAGACTTGTGTATGTTGTGGATGGAACAGCATCTTGCCACAGTAAATAGACCGCCCCCCAGCAAAGAGACCACTGACCCTCAGTGTTGGTAATAATGTTAAAGCAAGCCTACTGTTCTATTGCTTTCTATCTCATCTATTTTCCATTTCTTTTTTAGGGTATCCTTAAAGATTAATCAGAGACCTTTCCACGCACCTATAAAGGTAAGAAAAAGAACGCTTCTGGTGATAAAATATGTTGTATTTGTTTTAGCTTTGTTTCAATAATGTATTCTTTGAGTCAGACATAGCTAGAACTGATGTTGCTTATTCTGAATAACTGAAAAGTTTGTTACGTCTGCTTATTCACTAAACTTGATACCATCCAACACATAGTATTTAATCATAAGTTTGGATTTTTCTTCCATACTATTATATACTACTAGAGTTTATTAGATATTATTATAGTTTATGTTTTACAGTAGACAGAATTTACTTTCTTTTACATTTTTATATTACTCTCTCCATAATTTTAGGGTGGTTTGACATACCATACACAATTTCCATATACCAAGAAGGCAATTTTTTAATATTTACATTTATGTGTATTAATATATATAATATATTATTAGAAACTGAGATTCTCTTGTCTACCCTAATTTCACATTTTGCTTGGTATTTTAAACCTGTAATTTTTAAAGAAACAGCCAAAGGAAGCATAAGTATAATTAGCCCTCAGTGACTTAGTAATATAAGTATTAATTTGGAAGAATTTACTTCATTATTTGCTTTACTTAATAAGAGTGTCAGAAAATGTGGCCCCTTTCTTGGCTAAGACCTATGTGAAGATAAATTTAGAATTTCTCCTCTAGTAAATACTTCTCTGATAATAGTTTAATTGTAGCTATTTCAAACCAAATTGTTTAATTGTGGTGAATCATATGCAAATTGTTCAGATGTAGGTCAACCTCCCACTCCCACATTCTAGCACCTCTTTTCTAAATTCAGGACAAATTGCTCAATGCCTAAAAGAGACAGAACAGTGCAGATTAAAGACATAAGACAAAAACCAAAACAACAATAACATAAAAACCAACAGTGGGCCAGGAGCCAGAAAGTTCTCCTAAAAATGGCAAGGCAGGTTGCATTTATTTATACCTTAGTTAACGATCTCTTATGCCTGCCGTGGGTTTGTACACAGTAGTTTGCTCACTGCTCATGAGATTTGTGGCTGGCAAAGCTTGGTGCCTCTAGGATACCAAGTTTCCTTATCTGTAAATACATTCATTAATATCTTTCCTGTCCACTTATTGAACTGAAATGAGGATCCAGTAGGACAAGGAATGTAAAATAAGTGTGTGCCTGCTCTAATCCCACATGGAAAGAGCATGTTATTTTTGGTGGTCTGGTTGAGTGAAGAGTGCCAGGCTCACTGATGGGAAAGAATATCTTGTGTAGTTCTGGGTGAGACCAACTGAGATATCCTGCAGTTGTAGTAGCTAAAGAAATTCTTTATTCTCCCAGCTGTTATATTATGTTCTAATCTATGGTTGCCTTTGTGATGGAGCATTGTATCATTTTCTGTAAATGGTCCAGGTTTTATGATTCTATTGAATTTTCATGTGTTGTCTACTGTACGTTCAAAGAAAAAAATGATTTCCAGTTACTAAAGCATTGAAAAGTTATAAAGCAGATTCATGAGTTTGTTACATTTGTTGTTTTTTATCTTTAGGCAATTATTGCAAGTGTTTTGATATATTGACAGAAAATAGTGAGCCTTGCTGGTTATTGATGAAAAACTATTTTGCTTTAATTCTAACAAAATTAGAATTCTGCCTTAATATAAAAATAATTTTTAGAATTATCATTCTTCACTGGACTTGACTGTTCAATAATTTGAATTTATATTTTATGTAATATATCATTTTAAATATTTTCTGCAGTTTATTCTGAATTAAATTATTCATTCATGAAATTATTGAATAATTATTGAATTAAATTAACTGAGTAAAAAAGTGGCAGCAATTTTTCTAATTTATAAAATGGGGAAATGGGTGGTGTATACCTTGTATTTCTTTCAATATAAATATTTTTGTTTGAATTATTTAAAACTTAAAAAATTAAGAATTATACTAAATAGAAAATGCTATTTCCCTCAAAGTTAGCTAGTGCTAAAAGTTTTGGTGGAGCACTGTATCCACCAAATTCTTTCCTTATATGGATAACATTCTTCTTCATATATATATATATCAATATCAATATGTGCACATAGTGCTTTTGATACAGAGAGGCTGGGTCTGAGGACCCAGAGAGGCATCATCCCACAGGACCAATCAAGAGGGTCCTTGGCTGCACACAGGATAAAAATCAGATGTGAGCCAGAGAAGTAGAAACAGAGCTTATTGAACAGTGTTGAGTGACCGGTAGAGAATAGTAGATGGAGTGTCTAGGAGACTCAGAAAGGAAAGCAGTAAGTCTTATCATTGCTTGGGACTAGGGCTTTCTACTAGAAAAAGGTCTAGGGTATGTGTTCCTCCAAGAATGCAGGGTTGGTCCAATCAAAGGAAGTCACAGGTGAACAATGGGTGTTATTCCATAAATGACCGAAGGTAGGGATATATTGATGCCATCATCAGCCGAGGTTTGCTGGAAGCTAATATCCTGGAACATGTTTGGGATCTGGCTCTTGTTAGGTGTTGTCAGGGGTTTGGGGCCTAAGACAAAAACTCAGGGAATGATTAACTTTCTTGCTTCCCCCTTGAAGTGGAAACAGTGCTTCTTTGGCTTATTCAGAGGCAAAATATGGAACATGAGTAAATGGTGCCTCACAGAAAAACAGCAGAGAGGAGTCTTTCTATAATGGAGCCCCTTCAGCTTCCCTATCTCATTTTCATGATTCTGTTTTTTAACATTTTCATGGTAAATATGCTTCTAAGTCACTGTATGTTATCCATTTCATCCTTTTTAAAGGCCTGATGTTAAATAACTTTTTCTGATGTATCATGATTTATTTAATAGGCCCTCTAACCTTTTTTTTTTTTAAGTTTTTATTTTAATCACCCGGTGTTCATCAGGACAAGTGCGCTCCCTAATCCCCATCACCTATTTCGCCCATCCCCCCATCCACTTCCTTTCTGGTAACTATCAGTTTGTTCTCTATAGTTAACATTCTGTTTCTTGGCCTATCTCTTTCTCTCTCTCTTTTTTCCCCTTTGCTCATTTGTTTTGTTTCTTAAATTCCGTATATGTGGGAAATCATATGGTGTTTGTCTTTCTCTGACTGACCTATTTTCACTTAGCTTAATACTCTAGAGCTCAATCCATGTTGTTGCAAATGGCAAGAGTTCATTCTTTTTATGGCTGAGTAATATTCCATTGTATATATCACATCTATCAGTGGACACTTGGGCTACTTCCATATCTTAGCTATTGTAAATAATGCTGCTATAAATATAGGGGTGCATATATCTCTTTGAATTAGTGGTTTTGTATTCTTTGGGTAAATAGCCACTAATGCAATTGCTGGATCATAGGGTAGTTCTATTTTTAACTTTTTGAGGAGCCTCCATACTGTTTTCCAGAGTGGCTGCACCAGTTTGCATTCCCACTAACAGTGTAAGAGGGTTCCTTTCTCTCCACATCCTTGCCAACACTTGTTGTTTGTTGTTGGTTTTAGGCATTCTGACAGGTGTGAGATGATCTCTCATTGCAGTTTTGATTTGCATTTCCCTGATGATGAGTGATGATGAGCATCTTTTCATGTGTCTGTTGGCCATCAGTATGTCTTCTTTAGAAAAATGTTTATTAATGTCTTCTGCCCATTTTTTATTTTATTTATTTATTTTTAAGATTTTATTTATGTATTTGTCAGAGAGAGAAAGATAGAGAGGGAGGGAGAGAGAGCGCACAGGCAGGGGGAAAAGCAGGCTCCCCACTGAGCAAGGAGCCCGACGCGGGACTCGATCCCAGGACCCTGGGAGCATGACCTGAGCCGAAGGCAGACACTTAACCGATTGAGCCACCCAGGTGTTCCAGTCCTCTGCCTACTTTTTAAATGGATTATTTATTTTTGGGGTGTTGAGTTTTATAAGTTCTTTATATATTTTAGATACTAACACTTTATCAGATATGTCATTTGCAAATATCTTCTCCCATTCCATCGGTTGCCTTTCGGTTTTTTTTATTTTTTTTTTCCTTCACTGTGCAGAAGCTTTTTATTTTGATATAGTCCCAATAGTTTATTTTTGCTTTTGTTTCCTTTGCCTCTGGAGACATAACTAGAAAAATGTTGCTATGGCTGATGTCAGAGCAGTTACTGCCTGTGCTCTCTTCTAGGATTTTTGTGATTTCAGGTTTCTCATTTGGATCTTTAATCCATGTAGAATTTATTTTTGTGTATGGTGTAAGAAAGTGGTCCAATTTCATTGTTTTGCATGGTGCTATGCAGATTTCCCAACACCATTTGTTGAAGAGACTGCCTTTTTCCCATTGGATATTCTTTCTTGCTTTGTCAAAGATTAATTGACCATGTAGTCATGGGTTCATTTCTGGGTGTTCTATTCTGTTCTATTGATCTATGTGTCTTTTTGTGTGTGTGCCAATACCATACTATTTTGATTGTTATAGCTTTGTAATATAACTTGAAGTCTGGAATTGTAATGCCTCCAGCTTTGTCTTTCTTTTTCAAGGTTGCTTTGGCTATTTGGGGTCTTTTGTGGTTCCATACAAATTTTAGGATTGTTTGTTCTAGTCCTGGGAAAAATGCTGTTGGTATTTTGATAGGGATTGCATTAAATGTATAGATTGCTTTGAGTGCTATACATATTTTAATATTTGTTCTTCCAATCCATGAGCATGGAATGTCTTTTCATTTCTTTTTGTCATCTTTAATTTCTTTCATCAGTGTTTTATACTTTTCAGAGTACAAGTCTTTCACCTCTTCAGTTAGGTTTATTCCTAGGTATTTTATTTCTCATTTAACCTTTTTTTTTTTTTGAAGTAGAACTTAAAATGGAATAAGGGAAAGCCTTTCTTAATAACACTTTTGGCAGGCATACAAAAGAATAATTCCCATTTGTACATTGAATCAGGAAATTAAGGAGTGAAGAAAAAATGTTACAGTAAAGAAACATAAGAAATATCATTAGGTAAGTGGACATAAAAGGTCAGGGGAAAGAAAAGCTAATAATAGCAATGTTCATGCAACTATGTCATAGGTATGTAAAACTAAAATTCTCTTCGTGTTTTCAAGGTTCACCCCAAATGACACCTCCTTCCATATGCATTCAAAGAGAATCCTCCCTTCATCCTCATTCTTACCCATTAGTTTACATCTCCATAAAACTGGCAAAAAAAGAGATCTCATCACATTATGTCATATATAAAAATTCATCTTGTATGTATCTTTTTCCCCTATTAGGCTGTTAACCCATAGGAGGTAATGACTGTGTTATTTACCTTTGAATCTAGTAGTTGCTGAATATATGGTCTTTCAGTTAAATGATTGAAGTATGAGAAAGGAGAGGAATCAGGCAGAAAGTTTAATTTTACCAAGATTTTATAAGGTGCCACTATCTGCCTTTGTATTATCTCAAGTTAATAATAAACAGTGCTTCTGGTGAATGAGATGAAATAATATAAACACATGGCTTTTGATATATAATAAAAATTATTTAAAATCAAATTTTACTGGGCGCCTGGGTGGCTCAGTTGGTTGGGCGGCTGCCTTCAGCTCAGGTCATGATCCTGGAGTCCCTGGATCGAGTCCCGCATCGGGCTCCCTGCTCGGCAGGGAGTCTGCTTCTCCCTCTGACCCTCCTCCCTCTCATGCTCTCTGTATCTCATTCTCTCTGTCTCAAATAAATAAATAAAATCTTAAAAATAAATAAATAAAATCAAATTTTACTGATTTTTTCTGTGGTATTCATGATCAAAACATACCTACAAACCAAATATTTCAGAAAAATATTTATGAATGTATGAAAAAAATATTTGTATGGTGCACTTATACATTACCTCATATGAGCTTAAAAACAGCTTGTCGGCTTTAATGCATTATACACATGTAAAACATTATTATCATTAAGATAGTAATAAAGTTGACTCTGGATTACTAATATGGATGGTTATTTGCAAAATCAAAATAATATGTAAAAGAATTCTTTATGTGAAGTCTGTTAGAAGAAAGGGAGTATTGTTTTCAGTACTTTGTATAATGCAAGTTGCTACTCATGCCATTTAAATGAATCTTTAACATGGTCTCAACCAGCAAAAGTAGAGTTATTCATAGTTAGAACTATGCTTGAAGGAATCTCCGATTCCACATTAGTCTGAACTCAATGGTAATGTAAATTTCAAATATCTGAACAGATTTACCAAGAACAATTTCCATTACAGAAAAATTAAAATTAGTGGGTATAAAAGTCTCTTTTGAAACTGATTGTAATGCCGAGTGCACAATAGCTTTTCTCCTCCTCTGACTAGCCCCAACTTTGATTTCACATACTTTTTTACTGGTCAAGTTAGGAAGGAGGAAAGGATCATGGTCAGTCTTTTCTACAAAAAATTTCTTTTGAGTTCATTGCTGACCTTTTTAAATCTGGAGCTTGAAACTTAGTATTTCAAATGCATACTTTTGCTCTCTTTGTCATCAAAGCTCTCACAGTCATTGTTATCTATTTGGCCAGGGTTGAATATGCAAGTACCTTCAGGACTCACACATACAACAAAAGTGAATATAACAAACCAATATCAGACAATAGGGAGTGGTGTGAACTGGGGAACTGATGATCATATCTTCAACATACATGGGCTACCTCAACTCATTCCAGTCAAATTTTCTAGTCAGTTGTTTGTTCTAGTGGCCATAACTTCTAAAGGTATAGAGAGTTGAACACTGGAATTTTTATGTAAAATCTTACAGTTTTTGAGTGTTAAATCAATTTTTTTAATTGGAAAAAAAGGAAACCATACAACGAGTCAAGATGTGCCTTAGGTAGGCAATTTTCTACCTTTGCATAGATAAAGTGTAAATATTTGACCAATCAATAAATGAGCCATAGATCTCTATAAGAAATAGAGAAATTAAAGAACACTCTAATCCTGTTCTCCCTTGTCCATTAGAAATTTAATATAATATTTTAAGGAGGGCCATAGTCATAGTGACAAAGATGGAAACCTACCAGATAAGTCTTTTCAATCTATCTCTGGGTTCCAGAGGCCAGAAAGACTGTAAGAGGGAGAGCAAGAGTGAACCAAGGAAGCTAAGAAGGTGTTAAAATGTATTATGATATGTTAAAGGATGATGGCTTTAAATTTAAATTTAAAAAATTCAAGTTTTTTACAAACCTTTGTCTTTTATAAGTCTTAAAAAGGAAATAATGAAAAGAGATGATAGATCAAAAGGAAGTCAAATTCATGGCAAAAATATGTATCAAACATGCAAATCCTGTCACATAATTGTTACTAAGTAAACATGGATCCAATGGACCCTCATTTGTTTTCCAATCTGACCTGTTTAAGATTTACTTTGTTTTTGAGGTCTCTCTGCTTTCCTTCCAGACAAACTCACCCTTCCCTCTGCTAATTCAATACTTTCTTATACTACCACACATTTCACTGCAGTTCGTGGTATCTAATTACAGGTGCTTACATATCTCTCTTCCCAAATAGAATTAAGAATCTTGAGACCAGAAACAACATCTTTAAAACTTTTTTTGGAAATAATCATAAACTTACAGAAAATTTTTAAGCACAGAAAAACATTTGAAAGTAAATTTCCAACCTAATGCCCCATTACCCTAAATTACTTTAGGCTGTGTCTGCTCATAAACAAGACATTTTTCACCTAACCACAATAAAGTCATCAATCTCAGGTGCTAAGGACTCAGTTATCCCCACTCCCACCACCAGATTCAAATGTTGAAGCCCTATTCCCCATTGTAATGGTATTTAAAGAAGAGGCCTTTGGGAGCTAAGTAGGTTTAGATGATACCATGAAGGTGGGGCCCTCATGATGGGATTAGTGCCCTTATAAGAAGAGACACCAAAAGGGCTGGCTTCCTTTCTCTTTTTCTGCCATGTGAGGGCACAAGCAAGGAAGAGAGTTATCACCAGTGAAAGGAATTGGCTAGCATTTTAATCTTGGACTTCCTAGCCTCCAAACCTATGAGGAGTAAATTCCTGTTGCTTAAGCCATTCAGTTTATGATATTTTGTTATGGCAGCCTGAGCTGACTAATACATCAGGAAATTAACATTGTTATATTACTACCATCTAATCCTCAGATTCCATTCAAATTTTATCTGTTGTCCAAATAAATTCCAACTGCTATCCTTTAGAATGTAAGAATTTGTTTCTGAACGATGTGCCTCATTCAGTAATCATGTTTTATTAGTCTCCATAAGTATAGAAAAGTTCTACAGACTTCCCCTTAACTTTCATGACCCTGATATTTTTGATGATTACATTCCAGTTGTTTTCTAGAATGACCTTTAATTTGGATTTGTCTGATGCAGGGACCATAGCTTATATAAATTTGAACCTTAGCATCTTGAACAGTGTCTGGTATATAGCCTATGCTCAATAATTGCTAGTGAGGAATGAATTAGTGTATGAAAACCTTTACTGGGAAACTGACTCTGAATCACTTGGGTAATGCTAATAGTAAATATTTCAAAACTTTAAAGAGAAAAATGTAAAACATGTCCAAAATAGGAAAACAAACAGACAAACAAAAACAACCCAGCAAGCTCTGATGTTTTCCTCTGTTCTTGAATTTACTTAGTGAGCATGCGTACACTGGCTACTATGTAAATTAATACTAGTTTCCTTAGAGTGGTATTTCTCAAAGCATGGTCTGTGGACTGTTTCCAGTTTACATGCTGTTTCTGATTCGTGATGACATAGTAGAGAAATTGGGAATAAACATTTAGAAAGCTTTTTAGCATTTTGACAAAGTGATTCTATTTCTGCTAAATCTAATAATTCTAAAGCGATATATTGGATATATTTTATTTGCCCTTTTTATTTGATTTATCTAATAGTTAATTTACATTGTATTTTATTTGTGTATTTATTCATAATGGGCCAGACATTAAAAATGTGGTCATTTGGGGCACCTGGGTGGCTCAATCAGCTAAGCATATGACTCTTGATTTTGGCTCAGGTCATGACCTCAGGGTCTCAAATGGAGCCCTGTCTCAAGCTCCATACTCAGGGGGGAGTCTGCTTGAAACGCCCTCCCTCCGCCCCTCCCCCTACTCATGGTGCTCTTGCATTCACGTTCACTCTCTCTCTCTCAAATAAATAAATATTTTTAAAATATGTGGTCATTTACCACAGTTTTTGGTCATTCCCATCAGAATAGAGTGGGGTAAATGTGACCCGGGTTATAATGGGTTTTGACCTGGAACCTCCAGAATGAGTAGGATATTTCTAGTTTTTAGAAAAATGGGCAATTCAGGCATAATAAAGTGCAAGAGTATGCCTATGTATGTTTAAGTGCGTGTGTGTGCCTGTGTGTATGTGTGCACTTGAGTGCATTTTCATGCGTGTTGAATGTGTATCTAAAGACAGGAGCCTTAAAAGACGGTAACAGCTCATGGTTCCAATACTGGGTGAATAGCAACTCCTCCCACATCTGATTTCATTGCATCATGAGCACTGGTTCCAGTAGCGTTCCCTCGATAGACCATTTTCTTGTTCTCCCTTTCCTTTCTGAACTTATTTTCTCTCTCAGCCACCTGAAACCTAGAATTCCCATGGCTGGCAAAAGACGAATAAGCTCCTCTGACCAAAAAAGTGGCCAGCGCTAATACCACTTCTAGATGACAGAGACTATGCACAGTTTTCCAAATATTTAAGCAAAGAGAGAGGAGATGTAGACAACAAAGAGGAAAAACAGAGAAAGAATAGCACGAGAATAAAAGATAATGATGGTGGGAGAGAACTGAAAGGATTGCATTAAATTTAATTTACATTGGTAATCTTCAATCTTAGTAACATTCAACTCAGTTTAAAACATATTTATTAAGCAATAGTCATAGACCAGACAGTGGACTCAGGAAATGAAAAGAAGAAGACACAAGAACTTGCCCTACAATGATCACAGTGCTTTGGGTAAGACAGATAAGCAAACATGTTTCCAGTGTAGTGATTGGGACATTCATTGGAATATTTGTAGGTACAGAAGAGAGGTGATATACCAGCCTCTCAGGTGTCTTGGAGGAGATGATGCCCATGAAGGGTCTTGATGGAAACTAAACTAAATTTAAAAAGCAGGATAGGGAAGGAACATAGTCTGATACTCAGCATTTAATTCAGTAGCTGGTACATTGTTGGTGCTTAATAAATATTTGTTGAGTGAATGAAAAATTTAATTAATTTGAACTAGCTGACCAACCAGAGGTAAACACAACTCTAGGAAGAAGAACTAAGCAAAGTTACAGAAGCATAAAAGAGCAGTGCTTAGTAGGGGGAGGGGAAGATCTGCAGTCTTCTGCAGTGGAATAAAAATGATATGACAGAGGGGTGAGGGGTGTGTGTGTGGAGAATGGAGACATTAAGTAGAAGCCAGGTGATGGAGACATTTCTCTGCAATACTAAGGCCCCAGGCTTTAGCTGTGGATAACAGGAACATGACATTGTGAGGCTGTATGATAGTATGATTATAGATGACTAAGTGCAGGGGAGAAGGACAGACACAGTGATACTAACTAGGGGTCCATTTCACTAGGGTTGGCAAGCAAAGACAAAGACCTAAGAGAGAGCAATAAAGGAAGGGATGGAGCATGGAGGAAGGGCAATGGTGCAGAGATTCAGGAGTACCCTTGAGAAGTAGAATCCGTGGAACTTCTCAGTTAATGGGTACTGGAAGAGGGAGAAGCAATCACAGCACAAAGAGAAAGGATGAAACCTTGGAAAATTCCCCATTCATGACTTGGGTTCCTGGATGGACAGTGATATCCTAAGTTAAGCTAAGGTATATCCGAGGATGAGTAAGTATTTGGAAAGCAGGGAGAGACCTCAAAAAGAATCCAGTTTTAGACATTAAATTTGAGGTGCCCATTGAGGAAAAGAGAAGGTCAAAACCGGAGAAAAGTACGTATTTACTTTTGTGTGTATTTATGTATGTGTATTACAGTTATACACATACAGCCAGGGATCTATGCATCAGTTCTGTCTGCACAGAATCATATGAAAGCTTTATTTTCTTATTAACTTATTGCTGTCAAATTAACTTATTGCTTGAATCTATCACTTGAGACTCCAGTAATTCATTCCATATTTCAAAATGTACCACAGACAGAGAAAACTGCTGTAGCTGAAACCTGGTTCCAGACTAGTGAAAACATCCTGGGTCTCTACTACCAGAGCAAAGAGGAAAACCAGGCCCATTGCAGGCCTGAACTTGTTTCAGTTTCAGTTACCTGGATTAGCAAGGCAGAAACAACCCGGTGCCTAATTTACCCTTATTAATTGCCTTAGTTTTCTGCTTTGCCTGACTTGTGGGCATATTTTCATGTTCTATTATTAGAAAGGAAAAATTCACTTCCTGTTTGGGTGGTTTCAGAGAAAACGTTTAAAATATACTTTACCATTCAGAGAACTAGCATTTTATAAGCCTCTGTGTTTAGAGAGTAATGTAGTGAGAAAAGGGAAAACTTTAACCAGTATGTACCTCATTGTCCTCATGTGAGAGTTCTGTTACCTCTTTTTTTTTTTAAAGATTTTATTTATTCATTTGAGAGAGAGAGAATGAGAGAGAGAGAACACCTGAGAGGGGATGGGGTCAGAGGACAAAGCAGACTCCCTGCCGAGCAGGAAGCCCGATGCGGGACTCGATCCAGGGACTCCAGGATCATGACCTGAGCCGAAGGCAGTCACTTAACCAACTGAGCCACCCAGGCGCCCTAAGTTCTGTTACCTCTTAACTCCTTTTCACAACAAACCTCAGGGACTCAGTCTTATCAGCAGTGACCTTCGAGCATCTTCTGATTTAAGATGCCCAAAGAAACCAAGTAGATTCTGGAGCTCTCCATATATTCAAATCACTGTGGTGAAGGTTAGATCTCCAGTCAACTCAAGCACCTTCAATGAAACTCGAAGTGGATAGTCAGTTGAAAGGGAACACTTCTCCTTCAGGCTCCCAACCACAAACTCAGTTTTTCCATATAGCAGTCCCAAACCAAAGGATTTCAACTAAATGGAGACATTAACAGCACAGCTGTTATTATGTCCCTAAAACTTCAACCATAATACCTACTCGGTAATTTTTTTTCATCCCAGTTAATGGAGAAGCCAGAATGGTAAAGTAGTGGATGAATAAATTATGATTTTCTCCAATTACCCTTTTGGATTATCTTTTATGAAAGAGGTAGACAAAATTTATGTGATGCCACCCCATCTCCTCTGCACACGATGAGCACAGATGTTAAGTTTTAGTAGTCGGGCGCCTGGATGGCTCAGTTGGTTAAGCGACTGCCTTCGGCTCAGGTCATGATCCTGGAGTCCCAGGATCGAGTCCCGCATCGGGCTCCCTGCTTGGCAGGGAGTCTGCTTCTCCCTCTGACCCTCCTCCCTCTCATGCTCTCTGTCTCTCATTCTCTCTCTCTCAAATAAATAAATAAAATCTTTAAAAAAAAAAAAAGTTTTAGTAGTCAATTTCACTGAACCATCTAAAATATATAGAATCCAGAATGTATGAATGTAAGTGTAGTGTTTTAAAACTCAGAAATATTCAACAGCCCAAACTTATAAAGCATGCAGTTAGTTTCCCATCATTTATTTTCATCTATTTAAGTGTTTATTCATTTGTGGATTTTATCGGTGGGTATTGAGCATATCATATACTGTGTACTAGACTCACAGGCATCTTTAGAATGCAGAGAGTAGGTCGGGGAGGGCAAGAAAAGCTGGCATGTGCTAGACCACAAGACCTTTGAATGCAATGCTAATGACTTTGAATTAAGTGCTGAAGATAGTAGAGAGCAAATGAATACATTTAAAAAGGGGCATGAATTTACATTTTAGTAAGGTCTCTGGAAGTTCTGGCAACCATGAAAGCTAAGTAAATTGATCAAGTAGAAAGGGTCAAGAAAGAAGAGCAATCAAAAAAGAAAAAAAATGAGAGAAGGTATAGTTGTCTGAGTTATTCAGGAAATATTTTCGCTATCAAATTGACAAGACTTCACCATTCATGTGTGGAAGGTTAACATAACCTGGAAATCTTGGCTAACTCTCAAGTTTTGCAAGAAAGATTGGGAAATGAAGGTGCCATTAACTGAGTACAAAAAACAGGTTGGGGGGAAGATGAGGTCAATTATGAACATGTTGAGAGGTTGACGTGTTTGGAGTACATTAAGTTAGTTATGTAAGTAGACTATTGAAAACATAAATCTGGCCCTTAAGAGGAAAACCTAGAATAGAGATTAGTGATTTAGGTATAATCAGTATAAAGATGTAAGTACAAGTTAATTCATTGATGTAAATAAAGTAGTCGTGCCGTATATTTATGGCAGGAAGTGAACAGAACCTGAAACCATGGTAAGCTAGCTAGTGGATTACATGAAAGTATAAATGTAGGACGGATGTGACAGAAGTCTCATCCATAAGCTTAAAGTCTTTGAATATTAACGTGGGATGACTTATTTAATAGATGCCTTATATTTTGAAAGACAAGGATCTAAAGTCTAGGAAAAATCTTTCCAAAATAAAAGGAAACACAATCAAATCTTGGTATTTGTTCTAGTTCTACAAATTTTATTTTTCAACTGTCCACTTTATATTTTGATTCATAAATTTTCAAACCCTCCGTGTTCAAATATGAGCACAAAAACTTGACCAAAGTTTACTCAGCATTCAGGATCCTACTTTCCCTATCAGATTTTTTTTGTTATATAATTTTATGGCGCCCAACTCACTTAAAGAAGAACAAGCTTCTCGAAGTGTGAAGTTTTCAGTAATCTAAGTCACTTAACCATGGCAATATTTTCCTGCATTAGCTCATCAGAAAGAATGCCAATAACATAAAAATAAATGGGAGTAAAAATTAATTAAATATTTGATCTTAATACCAACATATTGCTCAACTCCTATTTTGTCTAATGTCACCTTCATGTGAATTAGCATAATCAAGAAAAATGATTTCATTTTCTAACACTGTATAGAAAGGTTAAGTGACCGCAGAAAGAAACATGGTTTGAGAACGCATTTTTTTCTTTGAGAATTAAATGGGTTTTAGGTGACTATTAAATCATATAAAATATATTTTAGGCTAACATTTTAGTCAAGCTATATTCAACTGTTAATTAGACCTACAGATATTAGTGAGATCTCTGTGGGATCAATATTAATAAGATGATGTAAGGTGGAGTGCCATATAGCTGAATCAATTCCATAGTCTTGAAGTTTTGTAGGATTCGTTATTACTCAGATTTTACTATATTTTATCATCATCAAGATATAATTCAAGTGAATCAATAAACTTTTATCAAAACTAGAGGTAAAACTTAATTACCTAATTTGATAATGGATTTTTTCTCATTTATGTTGTCAGACAATTTATATCATTATTTCATTATGTTGTCATAATTGTCATTTAAAAATACATATATTGAGCCATGTCCAAGTCATAAACAGATAAAGCCTATCTTTTATAATAGTCACTTGCAGGCATATAAAAAAATGATTTTTTAGAAATTTGCATCACAAATGAAAAACAATATATTATCATTTGAGATAATTTGAAGATAAGTCTTTACTTATCTTCATTAGATGAATACATTAGATGGTTTGATCCTTTATCAACCTAAATCCTCTCACTCCCTTCCTGCCCAGCCTTCTTCTTTCTTTGGTAGAATATTTCCTTGACCACATAGTCACATATAGCTCTGTCCTGTGTATGGTCAATAAATATCAAGAGAATTTGAAGTGCTTTCAGAGAGAACTTTTTTTTTTTTAACTTTCTAAAGGCGGAGATTAAACACAAAACAAAAACACTCCCTTCCCTCCCTAGGTTCTGAAGTTATCATAGGTTGTTTGCAGGAGTGTGACTTTAAGGGTTGCGAGAGGACAGGGTAGAGGTGAGGGAAAAGTGAAGTGAGGCAGAAGTGGGACTGTATGGTTATTTGAATGAATGTTGAGTTATGTCATCCAAGACTGGTATTTTTATGAGTTTTTGATGCAATATATAATTCAAGTAAGTGTTTGCTTATTTTAATATTGCTCCAATCTACTTTTAGCAAGAAGCTTGTGTCCAATTTTATGGAATTTATCTTTAATTTAGCATCCAAAAATAAATCACTTCTTAAGTTTAACTGCTAAGATATTTTTCCAGTTTAGAATTTCATGAGCAAAAAAAAAAAAGTTCATATTTTTAGCATCAATAATCCATTAGAATATAAAATTTTTTGTCATTTTTGGTTTAAAATATGAAATTCATATATTCATAAAAGGAGATGAAAATTTGTAAGAACACTTTTGATAATAAATTGTATTAAGAAAAAAACTGTTTTCTTTGTAGAAACTAGACCTTTCATCTTATAGCCACATGAATCCGATCTTGACTTTTCTGAAGGAAGCATTTTTGAGATGTTTATTTTCTCATTTATCAACTTACATACACATCCTTCTTTTTAGAAGGATTCCATTCCATTCAGCTTGATCTAACTCAGTCTTTCTCAGATTCATGGCTAGCTTCTCCTTACTCTTGTGAGGTTTCCGCTGTTTTAACTAAAAGATATCCTTCATTTTTTTCCCCGATATTCTTCCCTCTACAACTTGCAAAAATTGGCCTCGCCACCTTCTCCAACGTAGCCTCTTTTCATCAGTCTTCCTCCTACTTTCTGTATGCTGTCCCTACCCTGCATGACCCTACTCTTGCCTCAGTGTATTTTCTGGTCAGGGCTCCTCTTAAGCATGTCCACCCTCTCCTATGCAAACCCCACTATAAGATTAGACATCAAACAGAGCAATTCACTGCACTTCTTTAGTATCTAACTCTCCCTAATATTTTATAAGCTGAATTATTTTTGTATTCCCAGAACCATGTTAGATGATGACAGGGATGTTCTAGATGCTCAGTAACTGCTTACTGTATGAATAAATGAATAATCCCCTCATCCAGAAAAAAAATAGTTATTCTCATTTTTATGCTATTTCCTTCAGATACTGTTTAGTTTTTATGAAATATATGTATTTTTAGTTAATATTTAAACACATTTTACCTGCTTTTATCACTGTTTTAATATTAATTCAGTAAGTACTTTCTCATGAAATAAAATTTCTTTGTGTGTAAAAGTTTTATAGCAGCTCAGTATCTTATTTCACATATGTATCTGACTCCTATTTTGTGGAAATACTGATTTGCATTTCAATTTTTCCTCTAGATATATTTCTAGAAATGGAATTACTATAATCCTGCAATGTAGAGCTTTCGATACATTATGCAAAATTTCTTTCCAGAAAGATTGTACCAAATCATATTATCATGAGAAATTTGCAAGACTTCCAAATTCACCTCTCTCTTGCCAATATTGGAAAGTCTTATGATGTTTAATGTTTGCTAATTAGATAAGCATAAAAATTTGCAGTTTGTCATTTTAAATTAGATTTTTTTCATTTATACTAATTAGTGGATAAAGTTTTTAAATGTTTAACACCATTCCTTAAGAGTCTTCTAGCTTCCAGTCTTCCCACTTAACTACCTTTAATCTACTCCTACCACCATGCTACCTATCCCCATAGCACATCCTGACCACACTGCGAGGGGAATATCAACAAGTCCCAGTCATCCACAAAATAAACTCCACATTTATGGTCCAGATGACTATCACCTTTACCGTCCAGTCTCAACTTCCTTTTTCCTCACAAAATTTCTTACCTCTGCTTCACATACCCTGTAATTGTGTCAAACTGGTATATTTCATTCCTTTTCCCCATAAAACCCTTCCCCTATTTCTACGAACTAAAATCCTACCTGTGGTTTAACACTTGATAAATATGCCCTAACATTTATCTGAGATCCCTGTCTATTTCATCTTGCATTTTGCTCTCTGTTTCTTGTTCTCAGAATTCAGTTTTGCCTGAAAAGTCCAATACAGGCATTTCAATAGACATCGAGAACATGTCCTATTGCTATAAGATTTAGTTACAAAACAGTAGACCCTTTGTAAACCTCAGGTCAAAACAAGAACAAACACAAACAAGCAAAAATAATAACCTCAGGTCTATCTATCCAGAACTTCTCAGTAATGTTTATCTTATTTGGTTGTTGAGTCTTTAAAAAAGAGCTTTAAGATATATAAATAATATGTACTTGAAGCAGTTAAGATAATTTAAAATAATTTGCACATGGTGATTATGTTCTATGTAAGTATGAGTGTACATTTAAATTTAATTAAAAAATTATGCAAAGTAACTTTGTGTAACTGTCACCAAATGGTAGCTATTAAATTCTATTTATTTTTGTAGCTTTCTTGGGATACGTGTGACTCATTTTTGATAATCTGCCTTCCATTCAGCCAAACACATGTTTCTTCCCAAAGAAAAAATTAAGAACATAGTAATCAAGATATGAACTCAGTTTACAAGTTAATTATTGTTAGAAAAATAGACCAGCTGATTTGATAATCAATTCTATTGGCTTGCATTTAAAGCTATAACTTTAAAAACTAGAAAATAAATCATGAGGTTTTTTTTGTTTTTTTTTTTTTGTTTTTTTTTTTAAGATTTTTTATTTTATTTATTTGACAGAGAGAGAGACAGCTAGAGAGGGAACACAAGCAGGGGGAGTGGGAGAGGGAGAAGCAGGCTCCCGGCTGAGCAGGGAGCCCGATGCGGGGCTCGAACCCAGGACCCTGGGATCATGACCTGAGCCAAAGGCAGACGCTTAACGACTGAGCCACCCAGGCGCCCCAATCATGAGTTTTTTATTCTGTCTGTTAATATCACCTGTCTCATTTGGGTATATATTTATATTTACATTTGCATTTATATGTATATTTATATCTTATTTAGCATAGTATTTACAGCTAGTGATCAGTAAACTGGTAGTCCTTTTAATAATCAGCAGTAGGTCCAGTTATAAAAACCATATATAGGAAATCAATCAGTAATGTTTAAATTGTTTAGGGTTGCCTTTTTTTTTAAAGTAACTCTCTGAAGTAGACTTCCTATTTCTCTAGCCTAGATAGTTTGAATTTCTTTAAGTGTTTATTAATTTATGATAGTGGACTAAATGAAAGTTTAGTTATTGGTTTAGTTGAATTTAGAGTGAAAAATAGTACAGATTCTTAGGTTGGACACTGGGTTACCAGGCTCCACATTTATTAATGACTTTGACTTATCAGATGTAATTACTGATTAACTCTGATATAGAGAATCATTTATTATCCAGCTTAATTCATCAAAATAAATAAAATGTCTTTCTGGCAAAAAAAAAAAAAAAAAAAAAAAGGTTTACTTTGCCTTTCTGGTTAGGCACTTTGTTTCCAGAATCTTCAAACACCTCAGTCAAACAAAGTACAATTCCAATAGTCTTCAGACCACACAAATAGTGCAATGTTTAATACTTGATTTAACAAAATAGAGGCATCAACACTCACAATTTTGATTCTTTACATATTGACCAGACTCGTTAAGGCAAAAGATCAAAGACTCTTTTTTAAAAAGAAAACCTCCATGCTAGAAAAATGGGGAAAAGCTGAGTTTGAAATTAAATCCTAAGCTTCATAAGCTGGCTTTTCAACAGTTCAAACCTCAATTTTTTGCTTTAGCTCCCATTTGAAACAAAATGAAATTTGCCAAACCTAAGTGCTATGTGTTGTTAGCTTTTTTGGTTTCTGTATAACAGCATTTCCCTTTTTAATCAGCCTGTCTCTTGCTTTTATTATTTCCTTTGATCTCTGTTCTCTTTTAATTTTCCTCTTTTTTTTTTTTTAAAGATTTTATTTTATTTGACAGAGAGAGATACAGCGAGAGAGGGAACACAAGCAGGGGGAGTGGGAGAGGGAGAAGCAGGCTTCCCGCGGAGCGGGGAGCCCGATGCGGGCCTCGATCCCAGGACCCCGGGACCATGACCTGAGCCGAAGGCAGACGCTTAATGACTGAGCCACCCAGGCGCCCTTCCTCTTTTTCTATGTAATCTGTTTTTTCCATCACCCTTTTCCTTCACCCTCCTCTAAAAGCTCACACTTGAATCTAATGATTAGACCTCATAGCAGTCTAAAACTTTGCATGAAATAAGCATGCATAGACAAAGCTGTGGAAGTTTCTCAGTACCTTCTTCCCACTTCCACTCTTTTCCTAACTTATGAAGCTCTAATAGATGAAATTTGAGTGAATGTTCACCATATAAATTCAATCTCTTGTAATTCTCAGTACCAATCTGGAGTGTTGTTTATCTATAACCTTACCTTTGACAAATGTTTTTTATTAGAGTCCTTTCCTATTTCTCACAAAAGTAATAGTTTCCATCTTTAAATTGTGTGTTTCTAGTGCTTTCATCTTATACCACTATGAATTACTTTTGCTTTATTAAGAAAAGAGATATTATGTAGGAAATGGTCTCTGGTGTCATAGAGTA
Organism: Neomonachus schauinslandi; assembly: GCF_002201575.2. Taxonomy (NCBI): domain Eukaryota; kingdom Metazoa; phylum Chordata; class Mammalia; order Carnivora; family Phocidae; genus Neomonachus; species Neomonachus schauinslandi. The sequence continues at coordinate 26,329,244 of NC_058403.1, read as the reverse complement.
TGTAGACGTCTGAGAGCCTGAGTGTACTGGGAAGTCATCTGGCTAGGTGGCACCAAGCCACAGTACTTGGGACCACACAACGTACTTCATCAACACTTCAGTTAAACTGGCCATTTTTTTAATCCTGTAGCCAAAAACAAATGAAAATACAACCCACCAACAATTTTTTTAATTTTTCACTTTTGGGTTGGTAGTTTTGGCATCCAATACATATGCTTTAATCATAGAAATGCCTTTCTTATAGAGGGATAGAAGATGCCAACTAACTAGAGCACATAAATTTTTTAAAATTCTCAAGTTGAACAGAGCATTCATGCAGATACAGGGGCAAAGAGGCTAGAGCTTACTCATCTCAAAGGACAGTGTCTTTTGGCCGATGCCACCATCCTCTCTGCTTTGACACTTTGAAATGGTAACTGAGTTCATAAGACAAAACAAAACGTTGCCCTTCTTAATGTGAGAGAGTATGAAATAGAGCTCACGAAATGAAATTCGTGAATATAATTATGTGCAATATTTTGGGGGAAGAAAACAGACTCATTACTGTACTAAGTCAATGATCTGAGTTTCAGGGACCAGTATATTCAGTTATTAAAGGGATAATGTGGGTGTAGTCAATTCCAGGGAAATGGATACCTTCATATTACTGAACTTGGGTTTTCATTAAAAGGCCACTGAGCTGGATACAGGTTAAGAAAGGGGACTGTGAGGTATTGCATCATTAATTGAGATTGTTTTTCTCAGGGCAGATGAAACAAAGAAGTATTGGTATAACTTCTCCTCTTTTTTAATGTTAACATAGAAATAGCTATTATAGAAAATTAAGAGCAGGAAAAATAGAAATATAATTTTAAATTTAACACTGAAGCAGTTTGAAGAAGCAAAAAGAAAGTGTATTTTAGATTATGGAGTTTTCTTGATTTATTTCTGTTTTCTGTGCCTGTCCTATGCAGTTAAATGGTATAAAAGATGAACGGTAACCATGAATTCTACAAAAAAGCAGACAACACATCTTTTTTGGATTGTTGTTTTTTAGAAACTGCTTTATTTGAATTTGAAGTGAGAAAAATATCATATTTCAGGGAATAGTCCTACAATACTAAAATGAACACACACATGGAAATAAATTGATTATCAAAGCTCTTCTCTTTACTTTGCACATATATGTTACTTATAGCAAAAACAAACCACAAAAAAACAACAAAAAAAACATGCACACTAGTTTCCCCAGACCATCCCATGACTTTGACCTTTCCGTTATGTTTCCTACAGACTATCATATTTTTTAGTTCCCATCTCTGTTTTTTGAACAATCTCTTAAGTTGCCTTCTTTCCAGAGCACTAGGCATCTCTCTATCATATTAATATTTGAAATATTATTAAACCATCTATTATCAGTATTATCAAAATATTATCAATATTAATATTATCAATATAAAAACAATATTCATTATGTGCCCCTCTTCACAGATAATATATATATACAAAAGTGTTAGGGTGGGCAGATTAGATCATTAAGCAAGAAGGAACAGGATAGAGCTGTGTGAATACAAGGAAATAATGAGGTTCAGAGAAATTAGAAATCTTATCTAAGACAGCTTTTCCTGGATCCCTTGTTGCTATTTTGGTTGGTTGGGATAAGTGACTAGTGATCCTTGCATTTTAAAGTAGTAACTACAAAATAGAATTGCCATAGCTTAATCCCCTCCAGTTCCATCCATGTTGATGCAAATGGTAGGTATTCATCCTTTCTGATGGCTGAGTAATATTCCATTGTATATATGGACCACATCTTCTTTATCCATTCATCTGTTGATGGACATCTCTGCTCCTTCCGCAGTTTGGCTATTGTGGACATTGCTGCTATGAACATTGGGGTGCATGTGCCCCTTCTTTTCACTACATCTGCATCTTTGGGGGACCAAAGGAGAAAGAAGGGAAAACTGAATGGAAAGAAATAAGAGAGGGAGGCAAACCATAAGAGACTCTGGACTCCAGGAAACAAACTGAGGGTTACAGAAGGGAGGGGGTGGAGGGATGGGGTAACCGGGTGATAGATATTAGGGAGGGCATGTGTTGTGATGAGCACTGGGTATTATACTCAACTAAAGAATCATTGAACACTACATCAAAAACAAATGGATGTACTATATGTTGGCTAACTGAACATAATAATAAAAAAAAAATTTAAAAAAGAATTGCCATAGCTTTTGACTTTTGAAAGTCACTTCTTTATGTCTGTAATAATTCTACAAGTATTACAATGGGAGCTTACCTCTATAATTATAAGTGGCATTTAAAGGAATGCGTAGAAAAAATAATAAACTGAATTTCTTACAAAAGGACAAAAACTTTCAAAATGGTTAAATCTATCCAAAATCGATCACCTATGAGGTATGTCACTGTTACTGATCACAGAGCTTAAAAAACTTTAATTGCTAGCTTATTTAGTCTAGAAGAAGGAAAAGAAGGAAAGAAAATGAAATTCCTTCAGAAATCCAAAAATACTATTTTAATAAAGAATTATTAAAGGGGTATTTATTGCCAAGCTCTCTTATACCATTAATATAGTTGTACTGATTTTTCAGGATCTGGCAAAATAGTATGTAGTATTTGGGGGTTAGTTTCTACATTTTTTACCAGAAATTAAGTACATAGAAATTTATTTACATGTCTTCTCGTGGTTCTGAAATTTCCATATATGTATGTAAATTCATGTTATCATATACAAGAGTTTTACCTTTTAATGTCGGTACCATGTTACACATTCTAACTTTCATAGCAAAAAGAAATTTTGTTATATCTTAAAAACCACTTCCATTACTGGAAAAGCAAGGAGAAAATGCTTTGTGAATTCAGAAGTGGGCAAAAATACAGTGCTCTAATTTTTTATTACTTGTGGAAATGCACTACAATTGATCAATAATTTTTAAGTGCTTACAATACGTTAGTATAGTTTTTGTCATAGAAAAAGATACCAAAGTAATTAACATAGTACCTTTTCTCAAATATGTTATGATATAATTATGCAAATGGGTCTAAAACACACAAAAGAATTTTAAATAATACAAAGTCATTTTACCAGGAAGTGTTATTAAGGATATCGGAGTTGAAAGGAGATGGGACCTCATGATGGTGGCAATAATAAGAGAGTGCTCCATGGAAACACCAGGATCATAATGTTGAAGACCATGCTGAACTTGTTAGTGAAACAAGGTTAACAAGTGGAAGGCATTTTGTGTGAGGGGAATCTTCCGAATGAGAAAATGCAGTTTCCAGTGGACGTGATCTTTAATGAGACAGTGAGAGGTATTTGGAAGTATTTGTTGGTAAATCACAGTAAATAAATTTAGATGAGGATGATGGAAACAGTTTATGTATGGTGTTTACATCTAGAGAGAAAAGTCTTTGTTTGGTGTGGTTTGACAGGGCAATTCATAATTGATATTTAAGCAGGGTCATAATATGATGTGAGCAGTGTTTAAAATGGTTAAGTCTGGAAGGAGTGTGCAATATATGGGTGACAGTTGAAGGGTGGGAAGAAAGACAAGAGGCAACCCGGTGTCAGTTACTGTAGTGTAGGTGTGGAGTGAGTGATAAGCTTTTAGCTTCAAGTGGTGACAATGAGGAAAGGCGTGAGACACAGAGGACACCTGAGGCATTTAATTTACTATATATCTCCATTTTAATCTTACAACTACCCTCGTATGTTTGGTCTGAAGGTTGTTGGTTTAGTTTTGTGAGCAAAATATAGTTTTGTTAATGCATTCCTTATCTCTCTCAGTTAAAGGCATTATTAAAAATCCACATTGTCCTGTCTACACAAAGATAGTACTACACAGTATTACGAATCCACTAAGAGCACGCACTTTGAAGTATTTTCCAATAGTGGCAGTAGAATTTGTTGAACCAGGCATACACCCTATACAGCCAGGATGTTTGAACAACAGCCAGTATTTTTGAGAATGTTGGCAAGGGTTAGTGACCCATTTGATGGCTCGGGACTGAAGACTCTCTATCTATGGAATAAAAGCTAGCAGGTACATAATGGGTACCATCCCCCTATGGTTTCATAAATGCCATCTACTAAGCAGCTGAACCAATCTTTTGTGGAACGTAAGCTAGCTGCCAGAAAGATGGTAAAAAGTTAAACCAACAGAATTTCTTTTTGAGCCAAGAAGGCCTTTTCACTTTTCACTAATTCTATAAATTATCAGAATGCACGCTCCAAATCAAACTAATAGCATATTTGATGAAGCCATGAATTTGATGCTTATATGAATCTTACAAGGGATAAAGGAATATATTTCCCATTTTAAACTAGTAACATATATAGTGCTTGTCAATTAGAATGCCATTTTAGAGGTCATTTATAAGATGGAGTTCAGCAAAACAAGCATGAGGATTCTTTCCACAAAATGGGACATTTTCTTTCCTGCCCATTGGAAGCATAAAGTCCATTTTGTAATGAGAGGATAAACACTACAAACAGTGTTTTGCCATCGTCATTGCTGCTGTTGTTGCTTTGATTTTAGAACAGGACCAAAGAGCCTTAACCATGTACACTAGCTTTTGCTATGTAGACTCTACGCTGACTAAGGGGGTCAATATAAGATGGTTTTGACATATCAGTGTTCTATGTATATATTGTATCAGCAATGGCCTGGTCAGTTCCATTTGCCCTGCTGCTTCAACAACTGATTTTTTCATATCAATAAATTGACAATTAAGTGATCCAAATAAGCTGTTTTGATTGCTCAAAAGATTGTTTTAAATATGCTTTTCCCCTTGGATATTTGTAGACCCTTAATACCAAGTCTCTGTGTATCTATTTGTTTATATTTGATATTTGTACTGCCCCCCTCAAAGAATGTTATTTATATAACATATTTATAGGTTAAAGTGTAGTAACTCATAGCTCATGACCTATGTATATTGCTACCTATTATTTCTACGTTGTCAATCATGGAAGAGTTATAGAGATGTAAGTAAAATATTGTGTGAATTTTATTTACTGAAGTGAGTATTTTTTAGGGCTCTTTGAACCCTGTGGTTGCAACTTCTATTTTGGACATTAGTGACCCATGTTTGAAAATCTCCAGGAATTTGCTCGGGTAGATGCAGACCTTTCATTTTTAAAGGGAGAGGATAACATTTCACTTTCTAAGCTGTACTTGTCTGAATTAGGGCTTTGGTAGGATCCTGACAGGTAGCCTAGTTGTCCTTGGCCCTAAAATGCCTAAAACACTTAGGGGGAAAAATAGATTTCAATTATATAGTTTACTGTTTGGGGCCAATTTATCTAATTTTATTTTGCAGATATAGTGAGATACAGTGATAATTAAAACGTCAATGTGGCAATTACCTACTTAGAGAAGAGACAAGACTTCCTTGTTTATGATGAAGAAAAATTGTAAATAGTTTCGATGGTAACATGAAGATGGCAAAAGGGAAATTGTGCCAGAATCATGGAGCAGAAAGGCATCGCAAGCTTCTTATGATACCAAAAATAGCAAATGATGAAAAAATGTATGACAATATTTAATAAGTGTTTTGATATTTTTGATGACTACTTAAGGAAATGAACACTATTGAGTAGACAAGTATAAAGCTACTTAAGATATTAAATCAAAATGCAAAGACCAAGAATTGATTGCACCAGATTGCACCATACTCAAAGAAAAAAAAATGAAGTAGCTATTTTAGATAAAGCCTTAAAGTAGATCTATTTTTAAAAATTGTAACTATGCTGAATTAATACAAGTCAAGTTGGGGTAGATTCAAACCAGGGACTTAAAATTCTTACTCTAAAATACATGAGCATGAAGTTTATCTAAAAATTGCTTAGATAAATAATTTATTTCCGTGAGAAAAGTTCATATAAATAAAAAAAGTCAGTGTGAGAAACTATACTTAAACAGGCAGGTTGGAACTTCTTGTATCATAATTCAGTTTTCATTTGGAGAGTGCCAGAAAAAGAGAATCTTATATGTTTCTTGAGCTCTAAAAGGCACAAGTATTTCTTTGTCTTACCAGCAGAGAACAAAATAGGAAAAAGGAACTTCTGGGAGTACATGGAGTTTTTGCCTGTGATTAACCACTTAAAATGCAGCGCGGATGTTCCAAGTAGCTCAATCATCATGAAGCTAGCAGTTAAGATTTTTCATTTGTTTGTTAAGATAGTTTAATAATATAATTAATAATAAAATTTATTTGCTAATCACAGGTTGTGTATTCTCAGGACACAATCGGTAATCATTTTTAATTGGGAAAAATATTTTGCTAGGTTTATTTGGGTTTACTGCTTTTTTTTTTTCCAAGAGATTATATAGGCCATCATAAAAAGAATTTTTCCCATCAGTCCAGTATAGTAGGAAGAAAGAAAGCAGAGAAGAGAAATAAAAGACGGGGAGTGAGTGAGTGAACCAAGGAGGATGAAGACCTTTGCAAAAGATTAGGGAACTGCTTGGTACAGAAGAGAAATGGGTAGTAAGGGCTAGGAGAACTGCCAAAACCATTTTGTTGGTGTAGCCATAGAATACTGGATATCCACAGGAGAGCCTCTAGGTGCCACTGGACGTTTGTGCACATTTGTGTGCGTGTGTGAGTGTGTGTGGAATGGGGGGATGAAGGGAATGGAGGCATTGGTATATTTTTTTTATTCTGGATCAATATTCTATTTGGATACAGTTACCACAATTGTTAAGATTTCTGAAGAAAAGGAAAAGACAAGATTTTTTTTTTTACTTTTGCAAATAGATTTCATACAACACATCTGAGTTTATCCTACATACATTTTGATACAGTTTGTCAACCCATAGTCCTCAAGAAGTGGAATCAGCAGTTAATAATTGTGCATCTGTGGTTGATTAGCTCAGTTGGTTGAATCATGGAGCTAATGAGACTGAAGCCTGAGTTTGATGCCCATGGGGGCTGGTGAGGTTTGCTCTCTTCCTGAGTTACAGACTACAGTTCAAACTCAGGCCAACTATCTCATCGTTGCATGCCACTGACCATAAGGAAATTGGACAAGAGAAAGTAACTCCAACAGCATGCCTGGAAAAAGTCCCCAACTACACACTGTTATCTGCTTGCTAATGATTGATCAGTAATATTCATGTATGAAGAGAAGCATCAGTTATGTACTCAGTACTGCTAAAAAGGATTCACAGGAAATTTTCTGTGGCCTAAGTGACACATTAAGGAATAAACAATACTAAGAATTATGTAAAGAGAGCATATGGAAGATAGACTAATTCATAACCGCAAATTGAATCTACTTCAAACTGCAAGTGAAGCAAAATTCCACATGTTGATTTTTCTTCAATGGCTAAGTGTCTTAATTTAAAGTATCTGATAAAAACATACCCTACAGGCTGGCCTCCCTTGAGTTCTGAACCAACCATGAAAAAAGACAAAGGATGGGAAAGAAGAGGTAGACAGAAGGTCAAAATATCACATTTATCATAGATAAAGACTAGATTAGAGGATGTAGCTTAGCTCTGCAGGTGAATCAGAACTTACCAATCTCTTCAGCCTAGAAAAACCAGGTCTCCCCTGTGGGACAGGCCCCATTTTATTGCCTGATAGCTCTTTTGGTAGGAGGGTCATCCCCCAAGAAAATAGGGCAGCAAGGGGGATTGATTTATACATGGACTGTTTTTCTTGCAGACCTGTCAATCAGATTGGGTCACTGTGAAGACTGACTAAGAGAAGGAGAGAGGCTGGATTGTTCCATATGAAGAGAACATCAGGCATGAAAAAGAATTCCTGCCACCCCCAATATCACCTACACAAAATCTTTTCAACTGAATAAATGGCCAGTGTAAGATGAACAAGGGAGAAAATGCCAGAAACTACAACGTACACTATGTGTACATTATTAACGTTGTAGTAGATAAATACTCTTAAACTTTTAGAGACACAGTGCAGCTCTGTAGTGTGATGGTCCTTCCTCTGGTCTCCCAAATTTCTGAGGGTGGATGATGTCTGCCACATTGTGACCATAAACATGGTCCTAAAGAAATGCTTGGATAGGAAATATCTACATACCATGATGGAAAAGTCATATGCAAGGCAAATATTTTGGTGAAATAATTCATTTTACTGGTTTATTATCACTAGTGAAAACCACAATATAACTTTAATGAAATACCCCCATGAAAATGTATCTTTTCAGTGTATGCCATGTCCGCTCTTGAGGATTCACAATTCAATGATGCATTTTAGCTCTTGAATGTTTGGCTTTATCACAGTGTTTCCCATACTTTTAATAAGGAATGCCATTGTAGCTGGTGTTTGGTAAATTTAAGATTCAGAAATACTCATCAAAATCACAGTATAACCAAAATTTTTGTAGTAAAATTTTATACTGTCTAGTTTATTACTGACAGAGAATTTATTCTCAAATTTTGTCTGTTAAAAAAAAAAAACCAAATGCACAGCATACCGTAAGTATGGAAAAGAACATTTTTTCATGTTGTAGAATAATAAAAGCTGTTTTGCATTTATACTCTATTGCAATCTATAGAGAAAGATGCTAGGAATATGTTCATATTGCTGCAACTGTTATTTCGTGCATGAGTGACTATGCATATATACACACTAATGATTTTTGTAAAGCTGACTCTACATTTGTTAATTTTTTTCAGAATATTACTTTGGTCAGTAAAGACATTCAACTTAAACTTTGACATAAAACAGCAATTTTTTTTCCCCCAAGGAGAAAAACCACCTTAGAAACTTAACTTGGTTATACAAGTGAGAACAACTCAATATTCATTGGTTTGACAAATCTTTCAAGCATCTCTTTTGTGCCTACACTCCTCAAAGCACCGGGGATAGAACAGTCAACAAAACAGACAAATATCTCTGCCCTCATGGAGTTTACATTCTAATGGGAGAAGCTCATCCCTCCTCAGCTTCTCAAATATTTTTAAGTAAATCTCCTTCAAATTTAAATAAATAAAAATATTTGTCATTATAGGATGAAAAGCCCTCAGGAGGGTTTCTAAACCAAGTAAGTAACAAAGAGGTAGGATCTGGGTTGGTTAAACACATTTGTGTACTCTTCTTCAGAGAGGCAAAGGATGATAAGATTATACCAGTGCAGTTTACATATTTTAGAACCTGCAGAAAGTTCTCCTGGTGAAAACAAGCTATTAAATATTACTCTTTTGATCCTTCTTGGAATATTTTTTGCTTCTGTTCTCTTCCCTATCTCGAGGAAACTTGTAGTAATCAATGTGTCTTAGCCACTTTTCTTATCTAATTCATCTGCATTGTATTACTGAATATAAATGAATTTACAGTCATTAAAACAACAGCCTAGGTAGTGATGCCGAATTTCATGATTCAAACTCCAACTCCTTTGTGTGTCATAATTTTACTTTTAATACACATAACATTTTGCCCAAATATGAGTCTTCATGATAACTATCAGGTATGAACCTACACTTTCTGTCTAAAGCAAGACTTTTTCAACTATCCTGATTTAATATAGATTAGAACAGAAAATACGTTATTCCCCTAGTAAAGAAAAAATTTGATAATAAACCCAGATTGATGATTCTCCATCACTATTCTAAATTGTAATTACTCTTTAGATGTATGCAATGCAGTCTAATAGGATAATTATGTGTTTTCTTATGGAGTTTCTGGATTTCTGACTTGCCTTAAGTGAACCTGTATTACATGTTAATGAATATTTTAAAAAATGAAACATCAGACAACATATTTTAAATAAATAAAATTTTATTTAATTATGATAAAATAGACGTTTTGTTTGAAAATCTCTAAGAATCCTACCTGTTATTTGTGGTTTGCAAGAAAGTTTAACCTGAGTTTACATATAAATATTGGTTAGATTTAGGTTTCAATCTCGTTTCCATTTAAGAATGATACATGGAGTTTTGTAAAATCTAAGATTCACAGACATTTAAGTTAGTACAATCTCTTTAATAATACATGTGGTCCTACTCTTATAATTTGATCTTTGGAGAAGTTGTTAACAAAAATAACAACTATATTTGAAAGGAATAAAATTTAATTGCAAAGATTCAAGATTATATAGGAAAATCTATAAGAAAAATGCTTTTTACAGAAGTAGGCCTTTTGTTGATGAAAATAATCACCAAATACATCTTTTGATATGTTTATGTTGATAAAACTGGACGACAGTATAATTCAACTTGAATTCCTAACTGAATGCTTTTTCAGCAGTTATCTCAAAACAACTCTGAACGTTCCTCACATTCCTCATGTTCTTCTCTGCATAAAGCAAACAGTCCAGATAATCAGAATTCACCAAACCCAAAATTATTTACTTTTACTTTTTAAAAAAAGATTTATTTATTTATTTGAGAGAGAGAGAGAGCACAAGTGGGGGGGTGGGAGGCAGAGGGAAAGAATCTCAAACAGACTCCCCCGCCCCTGAATGTAGAGCCCCACGCAGAGCTCAATCTCAGGACTCTGAGATCATGACCTGAGCTGAAACCATCTGACACTTAACTGACTAAGCCACCCAGATGCCCCTACTTTTACTTATTTTCAGTGAATTTTATCCTTCCTCCTCCAAAAAAACAAAAACAAAAACATCCCAACATACAGTAGTCTAAACAATACTAAAAAATATTTAACACAATTGTACAGAAGAAATAATGTCATATTCTATGCCTCCACCTATTCTCATTACCCCACAGGTGGTGGGGGAAGGAGGGGAGGAAAGAGAGGGAGAGAGACAGAGAGAGAGAGAAACAGAAAGGAAAAAATACAACAAGCTAAAAGATTTACTTTTTTAAAAAAACAGCATGCCTAATGAAAGAAAATTAGCCCTTGGATAGGAATCAGATGGCCTGGGTTGCTGGGATTTCTATCCCGGATATATTACTTTAAGCAGATATGTTAATCGCTCTGACCTTCAGTTCACTGATTTGTAGATGAGAGTAATAATACCTGCTCTGCTTAACTTTTAAGATGTGATAACTATCAAATGATAGTTGTAAAATATAGCATCAAATAAATGTGCAATCATGGTTGTACCATTGATGTTCGTAAGAAATATTGCTGGGAAATACTGCTAGATAGATTTTTGTTATTTTTTTAGTTGGGCATGAAGTTCGGGGGCTTAAAAAATGATATAGTAGCTAACTATTTAATGCTTACTATGTACTAGACATGTTCTAACTCTTTTAGGTTAATTAATTTACTTAATTCTTTCAATAACCAAATAGGGTAATTATTATCTTTATTCCTATTGCAAAGGAGGGGAAAGTCAGCATACACTGATTAAATGACTTACCCAGGGTCACAATGCAAAAAGGACATCCGAATATCTGGTCAAGCCTGTGTCAGCAGGGCAATGTCTTCTATAGCATCCAGCCAGCTACACCGTTTTTCTGCCTCTGTTGAAACCTAAGTAAATGAGAGGGACATGTGGGTATGCTCATGGTGGTGAGTCTTCCTTCTGTAGCAACTCCCCAGTCTTTAAAAAGCACTTCCTTGGGGTGCCTGGGTAGTGCAGTCGGTTGAGCTTCCAACTCTTGATTTCGGCTCAGGTCGTGATCGCGGGGTTGTGAGCTTGAGCTTCTCATCAGGCTCCGCGATAAGCTTGGAGTCTGCTTGAGTTTCCCTCTCTCTCTCTCACCCTCTGCCCCTCCCACTCATTCTCTCTCTCTCTCTCTAAAAGAAATAAATTAATCTTTAAAAAAATAAAAATAAAAAGCACTTCCTTGACTTAAGTTGATACTTATTTCCCTATTACTAGCAAGCATGAATACCTGCAACTGTAGAAAGAAAAATACTTCCACAGTTCACTACTCCTATTGAAGAAAGGAATTTCACTGTAATTTGGACAAATGATAGTGAAGGGAGTAGGAAGGGTCAAGTATAAAATAAGTTTTTAAATATAGTGATAGAACTGTATAAATATGTTCTTAGATGCTTATTATGTATATGGGGAAAAACAGTTTTGTAGTATAACCTAAGCAATAAATCTTTTGAAATAAAACATATTGACCATGTTTGATCAACATATGTAGGAAATTTTTGTATATACACATGCACATGTTAACATTTCAGAAGCTCAGACTGAATAGTTAAGTAGATCTATTCTCCACACCCTGGAAATTTATCTTTCAGGAGCCACCATTATCAAAATCAAATATGTGCAGTTAAACACAGTGATCATTGATGCATTGTTTGTGAATAAAGCAAGTGAAATTAAATAGTCAACTCTGACCCCAATTCTGACTACGCTAAGAGCTGTTTTCTAAAACAGATTTTATTTTAAGTTTTAGATTATTATTTTAACCAAAGTATGTATTTAGTATATGTAAATACTACTTTTAAGTTTTGTGGATCTAGTTTCTTTTCTTATGTTGAAATGAAAATAACAAATAATAAGATGTTCCTTTTCTTTAAAATTAAAAGCGTCATAAGGAATACTTCTAATTATTTAACTGTAAGTAAATAACACTACACACACATACATACTCTTCTCTTTTCATATCATTTTCCATTTTCAAATAATAAGAAAACACATTTGGACAAGCAATGCATATGCAGTTTGTTCGTTAGAAATCAACATCAAAATTATTTTGAAAACAGTCAAGGGCTTCAGGTCTACCTTGTGTCATACTTGAACTATCTAATCAAACAAAATATGCAATAATGATTTTATTCATGTATATGCATTGCATCTGAACTCTATCTTTTTTTTTCTATCTTTGGCCTGAAGTTTGGTATTGATTCGCTAGAACAGATATTACAGCAAATACTTACTTTTTTTGGTGCTTTCTCAATGCCATCATGCTATCTGACAACCTTTGCAGCACACATCCCATCAATTATATGATTTTTTTGTAATGCTTAAAGCACAGAGTGAATTTTGAAATCTGTCACAGAATTATTCTTACTTTCCAGATTTTAACTTAGCTATCAATGTCTAGGTCCACATAAAGCTCGTCTAGTTTTTGTTTTCACCCCCTCTCACCCAACCTTCTCTTTACACCCGTTCTCAATCACATTCCACGTTTAAAGGTATCTATGTCTCAACGGTCATAACTTGCTGGAGGGAAAACATGTGGCCTTATGTTAAAGAACTTTTTATGAGGTGCCTCGGTGGCTCAGTCAGTTGAGCATCTGACTCTGATTTCCACTCATGTCATGATCTCGGGGTGCTGGGATCAAGCAGGGAGTCTGCTTGAGAATTCTCTCTCTTCCTCTCCCTCTGCCCCTCCCCCCACTCTCTCTCTCTCTCAAATAAATAAATAAATCTTTAAAAATAAGAACTTTCTGGCATGTTTTATCATTTCTACGAGATTTTAAGCTTTCTGAAGATATGGGCCTATTTCTTGCATAGCACCTTACACATACGCTGTACTCATTATTTATTAGCTATTCAAGGAATGATGGCAACCTTGACACGACTATAATGTCCTGGTTATATGTTTTATTTCTGAGCCACGGCAGATTAAATTCAGTAAATAAGGAGTTGGCATAGACCCTTACAGGAAAAGATTGACATCCTGACAAAGAAAAAAAAAATAAATGAAGTTATTGAAACCCAAATTATAAAATATATATAATACAAATGTAATACAGTATAAAACATAAATATATAAAAACCATGTAGCTTATAAATAAATAACCACAGTCTATTTTTGAAAACTCGTATTGACTTTCTACTATGCACAATACTTGATGCTATGGCAAGTTAAGGAAACACATTCTTTTTTTAGATTTTTTAAGAGCAGGTTTCGGTTCAGGGCAACATGGAGAGGAAGATATGGAGATTTCCCACATACCACCTGCCCACCCACATATGCACAGCTCCCTCATTATCAACATCCCCCACCAGAGCGGTGCATTTGTTACAGTTGATGAACCTACATTGATACATCATTATCCCCCAAAGTCCACGAGGTTTACATTAGGATTCACTCTTGATGTTGTACTTTCTCTGGGTTTGGACAAATATATAATGACATCTACCACTGTTACAATATAGAGAGTAGTTTCACTGTGCTGCGCCTGATCATCCTGTCCTTCCCTCTGACCTGCTGCTGTAAACATATCTGTGTAGGTTTTTGTGTGGACATATGTTTTTAACTCCTTTGAGTGAATACCAAGGAGCATGGTTGCTGGATCATATGGTAAGAGTATGTTCAGTTTTGTAAGAAAAAATGTCTTCCAAAGTGGCTGTCCCATTTTGCGTTCCCTCCAGCAATGAATGAGAGTTCCTGTTGCTCCACATCCTTGGCAGCACTTGGTGTTATCAGCGTTTCAAATTTTGGCCCTCCTAATAAGGGTATAAGTGGTGTGTCATTGTTGTTTTAATTTGCATTTCTCTGATAACATGATGTGGCTCTTTACCATCTGTACCTCTTCTTTGTAAGGTATCTGTTAAGGTCTTTGGCCTGTTGTTTAATTGGGCTGTTTGTTTTCTTACTGTTGAATTTTAGAGTTTTTCATATATCTTGGATAACACACAAACACACACACACACACACACACACACACACACACACATATATATATATATATATAACCCTGTCAGGTAAGTCTTTTGCAAATATTTTCTCCCAGTATGTGGCTTGTCTTTTCATTTCCTTGATGTACCTTCCTTTTTTGTGAAAACCTACCTTGCTCCATTATAGAACTGGGACACTATGTTCAACCAAAACTTAATAACCAAAGCTCATACTAACAACACCTAGAAAACTAAATCTACCTATAAAACAAAAATTATGACAATATGTTCTGTTTGGTAAGTCAAAATATACAATGTTTTCTAGAAATATATATATATGTGTTTTGTTAATGGATTAAAGTTTCAATTTTGAAAAGTAATATGTGGAATATTCCATTCTCTCATAATGTCATATAAAATCCATAGTTCTGTAATATCTTTCTTCTAGCTCAAGAATTGGGGAACAACAGAAAAAAGATCTGATTAAAGTGGGTTCAGTTCATGTACAAATCACTTCCATTCTATTTCTTTTTAGTTACACGTAGTGTTTTGGGAAATAAAAATGGTCTTAATTCATGAAGGTAATATGAATAAAATTATCCTTGCATTACTCACAAAATGAAGGTTGTTGATAAACAAAAAAACAGTCTTGTCACTCATATTAACATCATAATAGAAAAAAGATTGCTTGCAAAATATGAACAGTAAGTTCTTTCTGGAGCCCCTGACATGATTCCAAATGTAAGCATCCCATGGAATTTTCATTTGGTTCTCCTGGAGAGATGTAAAAACCTATTGTACTCAGACCACCAATATGGGAATAATCTGGAGAATTCCCATTATGGGTCTGGAATAAATTTGACGCAATTGGCTACAGATGGCAGCATATGAATAATCCATGTTTTGCTAATTCTGCCCACTCTTGGTTCAGCCACACCCCTTTTAAGGAGTATCTGTCATCACACGTACAGAAGATATGCAGACCTGAAGAATAGCACTACATCAGCACAACCACAAGTTAGTGGGAAGGTGGAGGGCAATTTTATCTGAAATCAAAATTATTTCAAAGTATCAGTAATAGGCAGTACATGTGTGAGGGTAAAGTCAGGTCATATATGACTTCAAAAGTAGAATGTGCTATCTGTAATTGAGAACAGACACTGGAAAAAGGTCTGGAGAGATGTGGTGAATAGAAAACTGAGGTGCAGAGACACTTGTACATTGTAGAATAAAGCGCCTCTACCCTCCTGGGATGGCATTAATTAATAATTACTCTGTTTTTGATTCACCAAGCATCCTTACATTATACTGGGCATATTCACTTGACTGCAGAGAAACAGTCCTGTCAAATAATCCAGTGGCCAAAAGGGAATAATGAAGTCATGCCCTTCCCAGCAGTACTCCCAGTATTGCCTCAGATCTGGGATTGGATCTTGACTGGACACCATTGGCTTACGCTCTGCTTGTTTCCAAAAGCTTTACCACTCACTTCTGGAGATGCAATTGGTGAAGTTATATGAACATTTAATATCGAGTCAAGGAAGCCCCAGTGGTGCCTCCTATTATGTAGAAACTTGGCTTTATGACTTTGTTGATTAACTCTAATAAAAACTTCCATTTCGCTAAATAGAAGTTCTTATAGCTCTTCCTTCCCATGAAACCTGAAATTAGTTGATATATAAGGCATAACTACTAAGTGCTCAAGGAAGATGCCAGACTTATAAGACTGCTTAGTATGTGAGCCTCACTTGTATGTAAGCCAGGAAATAAAATATCATACATACTTAAGATAAATGCTCTTCTTCCTTTTTTAATTTAATTTATTTATTTATTTAGGGGAGAGAGAGATAGAGAGCAAGCTTGAGCAGGGGAGGGGCAGAGGGAAAGGGAGAGAGAGAATCCTAAGCAGACTCTGAGCTGAGTGTAGAGCCTGATGCAGGGCTCCATCGCAGGACTATGAGATCATGACCTGAGCCGAAATCAAGAGCCAGATGCTCAACTGACTGAGCCACCCGGGGGGCCCCTAAGATAAATGCTCTTCTTAAGATTAATAACATAACCAACAGTTTTACCAGTCTGTAACATTTTGTTTAAGATCGCATTTATTTATTTGAGAGAGTGTGTGTGAGAGAGAGAGCACAAGCAGGGGGCAGGAGCAGAGGGAGAGGGAGAAGCAGACTCCCCGCTAAGCAGGGAGCCTGATGTGGGATTTTATGCCAGGACCCTGGGATCATGACCTGAGCCAAAGGCAGACATTTAACCAACTGAGCCACCCAGGCACCCCAGTTTGTAACATTTTTAACTACCCAAATTTATTAATTTAAACTTGATGTTATTTACCTTTTCAATCTCTTAATATGTTACTAGAACCTATTAAAAGACCCAAGAAAGTAGAGCATTTTTAAGGTACACTTTGAATTTGGGGGCTTGATTTTTTTTCTTAATCTTATATGAATTTATTTCAGGCCCTCCCTTCAGGAGACAATCTGGGTACCCCAAATTTGTAAATTGGCCAAAGCATAAAAGAATCTGTTAATTACTTGTGGGCCAAATTTCTAGATCTGAGGAGGTCCAGAAGTAATTAACAGCAAAAAAGGCATTTTAAGATTACTTAGGTAATATGCAATATGAAAATTGCATATTATTCAGGTTCTCTATTTTGGAAAAATAAAAACTGAAATGTATAATTCCATAGTTACTGCAAAAGTAATGGTTAAAACCCCAAGCCACTTAAAACACCAGTGTTACCACACACTTAAAAACCACATTCTTTTCCCCAATGTGTGATGGGTAGTGTTTTACCAGCAAAGATAACTATACATGTATGATCTTCTTCATGCTCATAAAAGTTAGAGAAATTAATCTTAGAGTTAGCAACTGAATCACATAAATTGCTTAGCACCAGACCTATAATTTGAGAATGCTCAATAGATATTAATATTTCTCTATTCATATCTATCTATTAAAGGGTTTTAACATGATTTTTAAGTATATATATATATAAACTCATATCAGTATGATAATACCTCATTTTACTTTATGGATAGTATTTTAAGAACTTATGTTTATTTAAAACCTCTCATTCCAATTGAAATGTTTTCATCAGCTCCCATTTGATAAAAAAGATAATGAATGGTCCTGAGTTCTTAATGTGCCTTGGTTTTTAGTTGATCATAAGGGTAAAAATAATAATCAATTTAATTTTCTTTAGTAATTATTTGAAGTTAGTTAATTCTAAAAAAGGCTTTGTTCTTTGTTTATTCATTCTAATTCTCTAAAGAAATTCTAGGTAATATTGTCTAAGGACTCCAAAATGTTATTCATTTATATGGTTTAATAACTGCATTCTATAGTATCTTTAAGAATAATTTGTGGGAAAAAAATCTTATTTTTTTATGAAAATAATAATTCCATTAGAAGCCTACCCCTTCATCCACATGGCCTCAATGAAGTATTTTGACTACAAGAATATACAAGTTATTGTATACTACCCTTACTCCCATGTAGGCTTTGCTTTTAAATTTCACTTTGTGCTTGATGTGGTTTTATCTTCTTCTGACTTGTTTAATTTTGTTAAAAGATAAACTGAGGCATATTAAAAATTTTAATCATTTATTTGGGCAAAAATTGTTTCAAATCAGACAGCACCAAACCAAAAGCGGTAGAAGCTCTCAAAAGTGCTCCGCCAATAGGAACTAGGGGAAAGACTTATAGAGAAGACACAGAAGCAAAGCAAGAAATTATTTGATTGGCTGTTGCTTAAGCAGTTGCCTTATTTGGAAAAGCCTTGTGTCTGCTTATGAGTGGTCGTCCTTGGGTGCCTTGAGGCATTACAAGCTTAGGTCTGGGCTTGCTTATAAAGGCTACTAAGACATTAAGCCACCTCAGTTTAATGGCTTCCTTGTTTAATTAATTTAACAATTTCAATCTGTTTTTTATTGTCATGAGCTCCCTTTCTTTTCTGCTTTTTAATGCCATCTCTCCTTACCACCCCACTCCCCAACCACCACTGTGCAAGTAACACCTGCAACTACAACTTTTATTGAGAAACAACTGGCATACATCTCTCTTTAAGCTGAAGGCATCTTGCATGATGGTTTGATTTACATATATTGTACAATGGTTACCACAATTGGTTCAGCTAATATCTATCTTCTTATAGAGGTTCAATAAAAAAAGAAAGATAAAAGGGGAAAAGAGTTTCTTCTTGCGATGAGAACTCTTAGGATTTCCTCTCGGAACAACTTTCCTATCCATCCTACAGCACCACCCTAACTGCCTTTTTATGTATCTTTTTTTTTTTTTTTCCAACTTATGGTCCAAATAAGTTCGAGTCTTTCTAGTAGTTTGCTCATGCAATGTCCTCTTTTAAAGATTCTCAGGGCATGTATCATTAAAGAGGCACAGTTTAAGGCAGCATTATTTCTCACTAAAATTATGAAGAAATTTAAACAAAAGGTGATGTTTATTCAATTTCCTACTTCGTGCGATGCTCCACATTTTAACAATAAAACTTGTGTTTTTATCCTTTCATACCATGAACAAGGAAAACATAGATGGAAATACAGTGTTGGGGGGAATTCCTAAATGGGAGCAGTTAGCAGCTTTTGAAATGTAGAAGATGTTCTAGAAGAAAAGAAAAAGGAAATGAAACTGAATCCTGAGACAATAGATGAGTCCAAAAAAGTGATTTGGCTGGGAGGTCAGCAAACTTTAGCCCCTGGGCTAAATCCAGGACCTGTTTTTGTAGTCTATTTGCTAAGAATGATTTTTATATTTACATATATTTGGAAAAGCAAGCAAACTTATTTGTATGTGAAAATTGATGAGTTACAGTTTTGTTGTCCAGAAATAAAGTGTATTGGAACACTACCATATTCTTTCATTTCATGCATTGTCTGTGACTACTTTCATACTCCAATAGCAGAGTCCAGCAATTGCAACAAAGAGCCTATGACACACAGCACCGAAAACATTTCTTATCTAACCCTCTACAGAAAAGTCTGCTGACCCCTGATTTAGAACATTTCCCCAAGCTAATTTTTCCTAGCTGATCAAATCATTATGCATTGACTGGCACTCTGGGATTTCAAGTCTAAATAAACCAATAATCAGCTAGTACATTCAGATTTTTTCCAGGAGAGTTTTCTTGACAATCACACAAGAACAGTGCACACAGCCAGTAAAAGCAGATGCCTTGGTGTATCTTTAAAAGAAAAAAATTTAAACTGTTTATTATTTTGAAATAACTCACATGCAGTTGTAAGACATAAAACAGAGAGATACCATGTATTATTTACTGGGTTTTCTCCAGTGGTAACATCTTGAAAAATATAGTACAGTATCACAACTTAGATACTGACATGAATACACTCAAGATCCAAAATATTTCCATCACTGTAAGGATTCCTCATGTTGCCCTTCTACAGTCATACCCACTTCCATCCTACTCCCACCCCTGCCTTAACAACCCTTAAACACTAATCTGTTTTTCATTTCTATAATTTTATCATTTCAAGAATTTAGAAATGTAGTTATATAGAATATAAACTTTGGGGTTCCAGCATAAAATGGGGTCACTCAGCATAATTCTCTTGAACTCATCCAGGTTTCTGGGTGTATCAATACTAGGTTCTTCTTTATTGCTGAGTAGTATCACAACCTATGGATGTATCATAGTTTGTTTGACTACTCATCAGTTGAAGGACATCTGGGCTGTTTCCAGTTTGGAGCTATTACGAAAAGAGTTGCTGTAAATATTCATGTACAGGTTTTTACATGAATATAAATTTTCATTTCTTTGGGATAAATGCCCAAGAGCCAAATTGCTGGGTCATATAGTAAGCATATGTTTAGGTTTTTTTTCTTTTTTGGGGGGAGGAGTGTGGGGGAGGCGAGGAGGAGAGGGAGAGGGAGGGCGAGAATCTTAAGCAGGCTCCACCAAATGTGGAGCCTGACACGGGGCTCCATCTCACAACCCTGAGATCAGGACCTGAGCCAAAATCAGGAGTCGGATGCTTAACCAACTGAGCCACACAGGAGCCCCAGCTTATGTTTAGTTTTTAAAAGAAAATGACCGACTCTTTTCCAGAGTCACCGTACCATTTTACATTCTCATCATCAATAACGTGAGTGATCCAATATCCTCACCAATGTTTGGGGGTGTCACTATTTTGCTTTGTTTCGTTTTAGCTCTTCTAATAGGGGTGTAATGATATCACATGGTTTTAATCTGCGTTTTCCTAATGGTTGATGATGTTCAACATCTTTTAATGTGTTTATTTGCCATCTGTATATCCTCTTGGATGAAATGTCTCTTCTTATCTTTTGCCCATTTTCCATTTGGATTGTTTGTTGTTTTTTTTTTACTGTTGAATTGTGAGAGTTCTTTATATTATCTAGATATTTGTCCTTTGTCAGGTATGTGGTTTGAAGATATTTTCTTCCAATCTGCAACTTGTCTTTTTATCCTTTTAATGGATTTTTTTTTAATGGAGCAAAAGTTTTTAATTTTAACAAAAACCAATTTATCAGTTTTTATGGATTGTGATTTTGGTGTCAATTCTAGGAACATTCTACCTAGCCCCAGATCCCAAAGATTTTGTTTGAGGTTATTAGCTAGAAGTTTTATACTTTTATGTTTACAGTTAAGTCTGTAATCCACTCTGAGTTAATTTTTGTATAGGTTGTATAAATTTTGTACAGATATAAGTCAAAGTCCTCTCTCTCTCTTTTTGTGCCTGTGGATGATCAATCACTCCAGTACCATTTGTTGAAAAGACTACCTTTCCTCCATTGAATTGGTTTTGCATCTTTGTCAAAAATCAATTGGACATATATCTGTGGGTCTATTTCTAGCTTCCCTGTTCTGTTTCATTGATTGACATGGTTATTTCACTGCCAGTACCTCAGTCTTGATTACAATCAAACAATAATCTATTGTTATATTTGTTATTAATAACATACTATTATATAGATAGATATTATACTTAATATTAGTATATTAAATAATGTACTATTATATAATACATCTTGAAATTAGACAATTCCTCCCAATATATTTTTTCCAAAATTGTTTAGCTATTCTAGTTCCTTCCTTTGCATTTCAAGTATTCTAAAGTTTAGAATAATTTTACCTATCTCTACCAAAAATTTTCCTTAATTTTGATGGGCATTGCATTAAACCTTTATATCCATTTGAGAAGAATTGACATCTTTACTATGTTGAGACTTGCAATCCATGAACATGATATGTCTTTCCAGATCTCTTAGGTTTCTTTCATCAGCATTTTATAGTTTTCATCATACAAGTTCTATACATTTTTTTAGACCTACACCTAAGTGTTTAAATTTTGAGTGATTTTAATTAATATTGTATTTATATATCTTATGTTTTATTTCCTTTTTCTTTTTGCCTTATTACACCAGCTAGAATAGAACTCAAAGCATTAAATCAAATAGATGGTAAAAGTGAAGACCCTTGCCTTATTGCTGATCTTATGGGGACAGCATTTAGTTTTTCACCATTAAGTGAATGCTAACTATAGTGTTTGTTTTTTTTTTTAAAGAAAATCTTTGTCAAATTGAGGATGTTTCCCTCTATTCCTAGTTGTCAGAGTTTTCAATCATGAATGGGTGCTGAATTTTTCTTCATCTATCAATATCATCATGTGATAATTCTTCTTTAGCCTATTTATGGTAGATTATATTGATTGATTTCAGAATACTGAACCAGACTTGCATCCATGGAATAACCTTCAACTGGCCATGGTATATAATTTTTTTTATATATTGCTGAATTTTATTTGCTAGTACAATATTAAAGATTTTAAATCAATGTTTGTGAGGGATATTGGTCTATGTATTTCTCTTTTTCTACTGTGTTTGTCTGTGTTTAGTATCAGGATAATATTCATCTCATAAAATAAATTGGAAATTGTCCCCTCCTGTATTTTCTAAAAAAAAAATTGTGTAGAGTATGTGTGTGTTAAGTCTTCTTTAAATATTTGTTAGAATTATACAACGAAACCATCTAGGCTTGGAGTTTTGTTTTTGAGAGAGTTTTTAAATTACAAATTCAATTTCCTTAATAGTTACACGGTTATTCAAATTATCTAATTCATATTTGGTGGGTTAGGGTAATTTGTATTATTGAAGAATTGGTCCACTCCATCTAAGTTGTCTAAGTTCTGTGTTTAGTGCTTGTAATTTTCCATTATTGTCTTTAGATGTCTGTAGTGATATGCTTGTTTCATTCATGATTGGCAATTTGTGTCTTTTCTCTTTTTTATTTGTCAGTCATGCTGGAGGCTTGCCAAGAAGTTTATCTATCTTTTCCAAGAACAAACTCTTAGCTTCATTGATTTTCTCTACTGCTTTTCTGTTTTTCAATTTCATTTATTTGTGCTATTATTATTATTATTATTTTGCCTTAGGTTGATTTTACTCTTCTTTTTCTTGGTTCTTGAGATTGGAGTTTGGATTATTGGTTTGAGACTTTTGTCTTTTCTAATGTATGCAATTAGTATTATCAGTTTCCCTCTGAGTACTGCTGTAGTTGTGTCCCACCAATTTTGCTATGTTCTATTTTCATTTTTCATTCACTCCAGTGTATTTTTTTTCCTTGATTTCCTCTTTGACTTACGGTTATCTAGAAGTGTGTTAACTAACTTCCAAGTGTTTAGAGATTCTCCCATTATCTTTCTCTTATTGGTTTCTGGTTTGATTCCATTTTGGCCAGAAAACACACTCTGTAGGATTTCAGATTTGTTGATAATTGCTTTATAGACCAGGATATGGCCTATCTTGGAATATATTTGTGGGCACTTGAAAAGAACGTGTATTCTTTTATTGTTGGGTGTATGTTCTAAAAATATCAATTAGATCCTGTTTGTTGATAATATAATATTAAGTTCTATATGCTTGCTAATTTTCTATCAGTTGTTCTAGGTATGCTGAAGTTTACAACTATAATTATGGATTTGTCTATTTTTTTCTATTTTACCAGTTGTTATTCCACACATTTTGTAGCTCTTTCGTGTATACACATTCAGAGTTGTTATGTTTTATTGTTGGATATTCCTTTTTATCATTATATGATGTTTATTTCTGTCTCTGGTAATTTTTTTGCTTTGAAGATCTTTTATTTGATATTAATGTTGCTATTCCTGCTTTATTTGATTAATGTTTGCATAAGACATAGATATAATGTGTATGTACTACATGTAATACATATATCTGTATACAAATACATATTTTATATATATGTGTGTGTGTATATATATATATATATATATATATATATATATATATATATGTTGTTTCCATGCTTTTACTTTAAATCTGTGTATATCATTGTATTTGAATTGAGTTCCTTTTGGACAGTATATAATTAAGCCACATTTTTTTTAAATCCACTGAGCATATCTCTGCCATTTAATTGGTGTATTCAGACAATTTACATTCAATTTTATTTATTTATTTATTTATTTTTTGAGAGAGAGAGAAAGAGTGGGGGGATGGGCAGAGGGAGAGAGAGAATCTTAAGCAGGCTCCATGCCCAGCTCGGAGCCCCACATGGGGCCCAATTTCATGACCCTGAGATCATGACCTGAGCTGAAATCAAGAGTCAGAGGCTTAACCGACTGAGCCATCCAGGTGCCCCTCAATTTAATTATTGATACCCTATGGCTTACACCTGCCATTTGATTCTTTGTTTTTTTCTCTTTGTTTTTCATATCACCTGCCTGCCTGTGTGTTATTTAAACACCTTTTAGAATTTTTAGAATTTTGACTTCCTAGTATTTTTCAGTGTATTTCTTTGTGTAGTTTTTTAGAGGTTGTTTTATGTATTAGCTTTTATATACATAACATCACAGTGTTACTGGTGTCTTCATTTTACTTGTTCAAGTGAAGTACAGGGACTTTACCTCCCTTCTTGTACTTTTATCCATTCCCATTTATAATCGTCTCAAGTATTTCCTCTACATACATTTAGAACCACATCAGACATTGTTAAATTTTTGTTTCTGCCATCAAACATAATTTGGAAAACATCAGAGAAGGAAAGTCCATTATTTTTACTCATATTTTTGTTACTGAATTCTTTATTCCTTTCTAAAGGTCCAAGATTCATCTTTTATCATCTCCTTTCTGTTTAGACAACTTCCTTAACTATTCTTTCAAGGTGGGTCTACTGTTGAAGAATTATATTATTTTTCCTTCATCTGATAATGACGATTTCCACTTCATTCCTAAAGGATATTTTCCATGGACATAGGATTCTGGATTGACAGTTCTTTTCTCTCAGCCATTAAAAATTGTACCCCTTACTTCTGGGCTCCATGGTTTCTGATGAGAAATTTACTTATCAGAATTGCTTTTCCTCTAAAGGAAGATTATGTTTTTCTCTTGCTGCTTTCAAGTTTTTTTCTTTGTCTTTAGTTTTCAGAAGTTTGACTATGATGTGTTTTGGGATGGATGTCTTTTTTTTTTTCTTGCTTGTGGTTTGCCCAGCCTCTTTGAATCTGCATCTTTTTACTAAATTTGGGGAATTTGGGGCCATTATTTTTTTAGCATGTTTTATGCCTTGCCCTCTTTCTCTTCTCTTTCTGGGATTCCAATGGCACAAATGTTTTCTTTTATTATAGTTCCACAGTTACCTGAGTCTCTGTTCACTTTTTTTTTAAAGTATATTTTCTCTCTGTGGTTCAGATTAGACCATTTTTATTGTTCTCTCTCCTCATTCACTGGTTCTTTCCTTTGCCTCCTGCATTTTTTTTATTTATCATAGTTATCATATTTTTCAGTTCTAAAATTTCTATCTGGTTATTCTAGAAAGCTTCTATTTCTTTGATAAGACATTTGTTTGTTTCAACCATGTTTCATAATTTCTCATTGAAGCATTTTCATGATGGCTGCTTTAAAATCTTTGTGAGGTAATTCTAATATCTCTGTTGCCTTGGTGTTCACAAGTATTGGTGTCTCTTTACATTCAGTTTGAGATGTTTCTGCTTCTTTGTATGACGAATGATTTTCAGTTGAAAGAAACCTGGACATTTTGGGTATTATGAGACTCTGGATATTATTAAACCTTCTATTTTAGCTGGCTTGCTCTGACACTACTCCAGCAGAGAAAGGGTGCACACCTTGTCATTGCCAGCCATAGCACTGACACCTGAGTGGGTGTTCCTGCTGGGTGGGGTGAGAGTTCCTATTCCCCAGTAGACCTCCACTGATACTTTCCTGGCTAGGAGGGATGTCAGTGGTTTGTTACTGACCCCATCATGGCCTCTGCTGGCACCTTACAGGTTAGGGAATTCTAGCGCTGGACAGTTTCTAATGTCCTGACCCTCCACTAGGCCTCCTCTGTCCAACACAACCTTAGTAGGGAGGGAGAATGGTGCCTCATTATTGTTGGGCTTGGGTGGAAGTCCAGGATCCCAATGTAGTCTCCACTGACATTATTACATTGGGTTAGGGTAGGGACCTTGTTATCCCTTGACAAGGACAAAAGTCCCAATTTCCTATTTAGACTTCCTTACACCACTCTGGGGTTGGGGAGAGGAAGTTGGGATGCTTTGTTCTAGCCTACCAAGGGTCTGCAGGAGCTCCCCACTGGGCCTAGGTACGGGGGTGGCTGTTTGTGCGGTGTCTGACCAGAGCAAAGTAGTATTGCCCCAGTGCTTTCTGTCTTCCTAGGCTGCTGCTTTCTTTGTCCTTTGGCTGCAAAGAATAGGCTTTTGTTGAGGCTTCTCTGGTCTGCACCAATTGGTGTCTCCGGGTTGCTGGCTTCTTCTGCTCCAAGTTTTGGATAGATGAGTCAAAAATAAAATCCAGGGAACTCACCACGACATTGTTCCTTGGGTCCCGAGGTCCCTGGCTGTTCTGTCCTCTTCTCTCCATCATTCAGAGTGTCCTGATGTTTGTTTTATGTATGATGTCCAGGGTTTTTAGTTTTACCTGGCAGGAGGATTAGGAAAAACTGTCCCGTTTCTTTTTTGTCCTTTTTTCTTTCGTTATTCTTTAATTGGCAGGGCAGCATACAATTTTTGCCCTGGTTTCTATAGGGAACTTAAACAGAATTAGGAAAAAGCGACTAATAAATTTTCCATTAAAAAGAGACAATTTGAGACAAAGAACCCATGTCTATCTGTAATTTATTTTTCAATATCTGTTTCACTTCTACTTTCCAATTTGTACCAGCTTGTTTCTCGATTACTTTATCACCAATAAATGCTCCTTTAGCATTTTATGGCAACACTTACCTTTAGAAGTAAGCTTTTGCCACTTGCAAGTTCTCATTGACTGACTCCTGCATGGGGGCACATTCACTTGATTCATTGCTGTTTCCCCGTGCCTGTCACAAGGCCAACCCCCATAAGAGTACTTAATAAATATCTGCTGAATAAGGGAATGAGAGCTGAAAATTTACATTTCTCATTCTCCGAGAGCTTACCTCCTTTTTTCTTGCTGTGCCGAAGCATGGGACACATGTGTCTGCCACCTGTGCTTGAGTCCCACCAGGCACCCAAAGCATGTGCTGAGGGCATTAGCAAAATTTGCCCAGAACTCTGCAATCTCGAATAAAGCAATTTAATTTCAGCACATGTGTCAGTTTTTGCTTTCTGGCTTAGAGTTGTTTGTATTTTGAATTACAAGTGGGGAGGACCCCAGAATAGTTCCCGTGTATGTGTGTGCACACGTGCACATTCACTCCTATCACTTCTAAAGAAAGTGACCCAAAGAATGTGGCACCAGAAAGACCACAGACTATTTTTAGGATCTGTTTCCTAGATCCCGGAATTTTTTTTTGAGGGGGGGATGATGAATTTTTAAGCAAATCATGGTTTGATGATCTTTTTATTTATTTATTTATTTATTTTTAAAGATTTTATTTATTTACTTGAGAGAGAGAGAATGAGAGAGAGAGAGAGCACATGAGAGGGGGGAGGGTCAGAGGGAGAAGCAGACTCCCTGCTGAGCAGGGAGCTGGATGCAGGACTCGATCCCAGGACTTCAGGATCATGACCTGAGCAGAAGACAGTTGCTTAACCAACTGAGCCACCCAGGTGCCCCTTGATGGTCTTTTTAAATCTTTGTCCTGTAATGTGCGATGTGTGGGCATCCATAAATGGAGGAGGGGGAATGTTAGTCCATCGTTTTGTAAAGCCCTGAATTTATTTTAATTTTTTTGCAAGCATAACTGTACTTTAGATAAAGATCTCCCATCATTGCACCGTTTTTAAATGCAGGTAATAGAACATGATTCTTCTTAGTACTCCCAAGTGTGTTTGGTTTAAATACTAATCATAATACTTGCTTTCCCGCTTGGCTTTAGAGTCTGCTTAAAGTAATAGTGAAAGATTGAATTCACTATACTTTTGTTAGAAAGTCTGGAAATGTTCATCCATGGACACTTTCGTCGCCTGCTAGAATGGAAATTCACTGGGAAGGGGGTGAGCATTTCATTTTATTGCCTAAGAGGTGTCGATAACATGCCCTAAATCTTTCCAAGGTATCTTTCATGCCAAACAGGCAAACTAGCTAGCGAAGGAACAGAAAGACCACTTCTTACATGAGTCATTCTCAGCAAACTTGCACAGCAGCTGTGCTAGGTACTGATGAGGATTACCACAGAACCCAGTTGCAAGATTTTATGTGGTCGAGGAGACAACTGCCTCTCTCAGGGGACCGCTTCGAAGGGGGTTGCAGCAATAATGCATCCCTACTGTTGCGGGTGGATTTTGTGGCCACGGAGTATAAAATCAGTGCCAGATAAAATCAGAAAGTAATAGAAAGTGAGAAGAATCTCACGGATTTTAAACCTTAATGTGAGAGACTACAACAAATGTCCTGAGCTTGTTGCATTTACTAGTTAGGAAAAGGAGAGAGAGGAAGGGATGCGTTTAACTCCGAAAACTTGCAGGGCTTCGGTCTTTTCATTTGAGAACCGTTTGGGTGTGTTGTGAAATCAAGTTGCAGAGTAGGCATGTTCAGACCTTTTTTTGCTACAGTTAGTAGGAAAGATCCCCCCCCCCCCCACCTTAAATAAAAGAAGCCAGAGTTTTCTGTGCAAACTGAAACAGGCGTTGCAAGAATCAGATTCACTTTGGACGAGTCTTCACATTCCAAGTCATCATTGCATTAGGCAGCACAATTCCATCTCTGGTTGATGGGCAGAAAAAGTGGGCAGCTTGCCAGGTAGACGTTTCCATGACTCCCAGCCCCCAAAGGTGATGCGTTTTTCAGCTAATTCAATGAAGAGTGGGCTGAACTTTGGGTCTAAACGAGACAATAGCTGCCTTCGCAGTATCAGCAGAATGGTTGATGGGAATGCACTCTACATTTGGCAGAGAATCATGTGACCTT
Organism: Neomonachus schauinslandi; assembly: GCF_002201575.2. NCBI lineage: Eukaryota > Metazoa > Chordata > Mammalia > Carnivora > Phocidae > Neomonachus > Neomonachus schauinslandi. Next base: position 26,300,404 of record NC_058403.1, on the reverse strand, counting down.
ACGACTGAGATTTTGTGATGGTGCCAACGGAGACTTGGAAAGCAGCAACCGTCCTGACTTTTTTCTTCTTTTCTAGCATGGCTCAGAAAATGGTGGATCTTAATACTTGACTTTAGCCAGACTCAGCAAGCGACTGAGCTTTGAAGCACAACTTCGCCTTTATTCTGGGTTTTTGGCAGGCCACCAGGAGGCTGTCCCTTTCACGCCTGATAAATTCTGCTGCTTATCTCTAAATAGGAAAAAAAAAAAAAAAAAGAAAAATATAAACAGAATATTGAGGCATAACAAGTGAATCCTAAAATTGTATGTGCTTTTTGTTTTTTGGCTTTTCTTACTGCTGATTTTTTTAAATGTTAATACCCTTTCTGCTTGCTGAAGAATCCAAGTACTTTTTTTTTTTTTTTTTTTTTTGGTTTATAATGAACAGGCATTTGAACAGGGCAAACAGGACGGCCGCAGCAGTGAGCATGAGATCATTGCAGCCGTGTAGCAAGCTGGCACCCTGCCTTCTCACCCTTTTGGTTCAGGAGACAAACGTGTGCAATCCTCATTTCTAAAGTCAGCTCAGCCTGGAAGGATTCCTGGTCTCTCCCACCTTCTACCATTCTGCTGCCAGGGACAGCAAGGATTGGTGCAGTTTCTGCGCAGTGCTTTGTGCCTGGAATACGGAGAAGGAAGAAAAAGAAGACAAGCACCCTGGTCCTTTTTTCCAAGAAATAACAGGAGCCCCGAAGAAAAAAAAAAAATCTTGAGTTTGTCCTACTCCATGCAACAGTGCTGAAAAATATGAGACGCTCCTGCTCAAAAACAAAAACAAAAACAAACAAACAAAAATCCAAACCAAAACAAACCAAAAAAAAAAGCAAACATTGGCTTGTATACCTACAGAGACATCGGGCTTTGTAAAGCAGCTTTGTAAGGCAACATAACCAAATGAGCCTTCCTTATTTTTATTATTTCAAAAATATGGCATAATTAGCAATATATTGCACTTGGTGAAATCGCACCTTTCATATCAGGTATAACTTTTTTTGTTGTTTCTTTTTAAGCCTACTCTTAGATAAAAGGGGATCCTTGAACTTTCAATGTACTCTTATTTAGCTCATCACCCACTTTACTCTTATTAACTTTTTCCTTTTGCTCTCTTGCTCTAATCCTGATTAGAATAGAAACTTACGTAAAAATAGAAAAATGTGTATGGAAAAGATGGTACATGTTTTTATTTTGGTTATACATCGAAGTTGGGAAAGACATTAATATGTTATCTGTGCTTTTCGTGTACAGTATTAGTTTTTGCTATCTAAGAAAAGTGAGCGTTTAGTCCTAGTTGTTTAAAGAAACTAAATCTTTTATTTGCTGTGACTCATAATTTGAAATGTGAAGGAAGAAACTTTTTGAACTTCTAAAAAAGGGTCATATTAGAAGATATATTAAGAAATAAAATTAGTTTGGGGGAAGTTGTATTTAAATTATTTACCAGGATTTCAGTATAACCGAAGTAGGGATGAAAAGATCATGCTCTCAGTTGCTAAGTAGAAAAGAAGCTTGTTCCACAATAATACTCTCTTTTAAAATATATTTTAAAAGAAGCGTTTGTCTTAGGGCGGTTGCAGAGAGCATTGGAAATATCCATTAAGTATTTTAGTGGAAAAAGTACATACAAACTTGTTTTAAGTTTAAAGCAATGATTGGCTCAGCAGATAAATGCATTGCATTCTAATTATTTTGTCTATTTGTAGGAGTAAATTGTTAAGCAATTTAAGCATTTTGTAACAAAACCCAGTTTTGCCTGGTTCAGTGGGAAAGGATTAGCAGATGTATTCCACCTATTTTAATGTTGATTAAAACTCTTTCTAAACATGTTTAAAAATAGTTAAAAAAGAGAAAGTACTTCTTAAAAATAGAGCATATATAAATGAAGACTATAATTTGCATATTAAGAATTGATGCTATAATATTCTCCATGAAAAGAATAAACTTGGAGCAAACTGTTGTGCTTTTAAAATCATATTTTATCATATTGAAAATATGTAGGGTAAACAAAGAGAAAATATTATAGAACTGATGAATTCTACCTCCTTTTTTTGTTATTCTATGAAGAATTATGGGAAATTACAATTACCCTATATACTGATAACATTCAAATAAAACGTTTTATTAAGTTTATCGGTTATTGTTCACTAATTATTTTAAAAAATAGCTCTTGTTCCTTTATGCTGCCTCAGCTAATGGAACATCAACTTTCACAGCCTTAATTAACATTTATAAACCTGTTTTCATGTTTCAAGATCCTTTAGTTGAAAAACATTATTTTAAATGTTATTTTTAGGAGCCATTAATCTCTACACTCTTAATTATCTTATTAAGCTCCATGCCAAATCCAAATCTCTTTTCAGCTTTCACTAGTTCATTGTGCAAAACCTAGTCGCTTCTTTACAGCTATGCCTCCTTTCACTTTCAAAACTGTTACTGTGAAAACAACACCAACCAAAATGAACGCGTAAATGCAAACTATGAAACCACATTATATGTCATATGAGTAGCCTTGGGTGGGGCTCTAGGAGTCTTCCAAGCCTTTAAAAAAAATACTTTAAAAGGTTTTGCCCATTTTGATATTGTGTTTTCTTCTCGATCATCTACCTTCATTCCCACCATCCAGCCAGATGATCCTCCTAGACAAGCAGTTGTCTGATATTTCTCCTTTTGTGGTTGTTTTAGGGAAAAACTTAAAATGGATATGAGAAGTGAAGAAAGTGATCATAGGAGAAAATCATCTCAGGTAAAAACAAAAAGCAAAAGAGCAATTAATATTTAATATTTTTAAAGAAGAAACACAAAACAATGTTGACTATATTTAGTTTTAAGAATTTGTTTCATAGTCTTTATGGATCTAGCTGTTGGAATTTTCATTGATGGCTTGAGAATTTATACTATTACCTACCATTGTGACAAATTTTTGTCTGAGTTTATGATCTATGTGCAGTTTGAGTCTCTTGGAATTATGTATCTATATATCCATTCATATATCTATATATCCATTCATGTAATGGTTGAATAGAAAGTAATTTAGAAAAAGAAAATATATATTTTTTCATTTGTCATACCAGGTAAAAGGAAGTGAAATCTGGAGAGAGGGAATAAAGTTGTGCTTTTTTAAAAAAATGACCTAATAAGAGAATGAAACCAAAATATACATTCTTATAGTTATGATAAAACCCAAAACAAATGTTGCTTTTTATTTCACATCTAAGTTTATGAATACATGTTAAGATATTTTTACTATAATTGAATGCAATTATGACTGTTGATTTTTTACTATAGTTTTTAACAAGAATGGGAATAATTAGAAAATAAATAATGGTAAAAAAAATTATGTAGACCAAATTATCTACATAAAGTCTATAGAACACATTTTATTTTATTTCAAAATATGCAAAAACACTAAGTAATTTTTATGTAGTATTACTATTTTTCACAATGAAGATATAATTTAGAAATGCTAAATATTGTGGATATGAGTGAAATGATTAATGATTGTACAACTTACAGTTTTGTTGCTGTTGAGCTTAAAATCTTAAAAAATATGTATGTGGCTGACTTTATGTTTATTCTTTGTGTGTTTGCTTATTGTCTAATGGCTTAAATTTTTTTAATAACAATTGATTTTTGCCCAACCTGTTGACCAGGTAAGAGTTGTAACTAGCTATATATTATGTTTTAAGAATATCTTTTTTAAAAAAATAAATTTGAAGATATATCCTCTTTTATGCAGGAAGTATAAATTATAGTAGTAGTAGCACTGCTAATAGTAATAATGCTGTTAATATTAATTTTAGTTTTCTGATAACAATTTATCCAAATATTATTAATTTCAGTATTATTCCAACTATAGACGCATATGTATGCATTCAAGACTTTTTAGTGACTTCCTGTGTTCTCTGCCTAGTCAACAAGATCTTACTTGTTTTATGAGAAAGTTATAATGTTACCCATTCCTTGAAACCACTAATGGAGGTTTTATAAAAGAGTTAAAACAAGCACAGTCTGACTCTTACACAATTAGCTTAATAGTTAATTTGGTCTTAATTATAGGCTGGTAATACTATATTCATGCTCCACAATTACATAATTCATACATGCATGTATGGATCCTTTTTTTTCTTTTAAAACTCATTATTAATAGTCCAAATCCAAAATATTCACTATTAAAACAAGAGTAATCTGTGAAAAATATTTCAATATACTATTCTTTAAATTCTCATGTATATAAACCTGTATTTTAGTGTAGAATATTTATGAAGGCCTTTAACTGGGAATATGTATACTAAGAGCATTTTAGCATTAAAAATATTTATAGTAAAGGATCAATATTAATATTTTCATCTAATTTCATCAAATATTTACAATAAATTCTGCATTAATAGGGAGCCCAAGTGAGATGTTGCCCATTGGCATAAACCCGTAGATCCGATCTTGTGGTGAAATGGACTACACAAGCTCGCTTCTATGGGTCTGTGTCAGTGTGGTAATCTAACAAAATGCTATAGACAAATGCTGTTAAATCATATTTCAGTCAAACTCCTGTTAAACTTTAGTTGATTACTTGGGAAGTATTTATATTTCCTTTTGTTACCCTCATCGGTCTTTAGAGACAAGCTTCAAGTGTCTACCACTAGGAAGGGTTATAGCATAGCCATTCAAGTTGGAATCCAAATACAGTAAATTACTTAAGAAACTTGAATTTTTTATAGCCAGGTTCGAAACAAGGGCTGAATGGATCCTGTTCAGAAACTTAAGTTCACATTACAGTGGTTAGTACACCTCATCAACTTCAAGAAGAAAATTAAAGGCTATAATTAGATTTATGTACTACTATTGAGCTGATTTACCTTGAATAATGGAGTTGAATGCTATTGGCTTTTAATATTTTTAATTGCTAGTAGAACTATATGCCAGGAGAGATGTCAGAGGACATTTTGTATGACCTGTGCTAGAAACCCAAGAGGTTAGGATAGTCCTAGTAGACACATATTAAGTCTATTGGTGAAATGTTAGAATATTATATCTACATCCTTGCCAAGCCCTTAGGTGTATGGCCGCCATATTTGGAGGAGCTGTCTGAAGATATGATAAGGAGTTTGAAGCAACATTGGAAGCTGTGTGCATCCGGGTTGAGGTAGTAGGTTGTATGGTTTAGAGTTACACCCTGGGAGTTAACTGTACAACCTTCTAGCTTTCCTTGGAGCACACTTGAGCCATCGAGGAATTCTTCACCACTTTTACCTGATTGAGCCAATTTCTGTGCAAGAAGGTAATGTGTCATGAGTATTTTGGATAATCAATTTGAAGCTTTTTTACATTAAAATGATCCTTTCATCCCTAAATACTAGATTATTCCATTTGCATCTACTTGTAAACACTGGCAAGTTGGTATTTCTAATAGGTTGTTACTCTATGAGCAAACATTTTTAAGAACTGGTGAGCAGTGACTTAAACCGCATTGATAGTTCAACTTTTCAGTCACAGATTCACAAAATTTGGCTCTTAATTTTGCAAACTGATCATTGATCTTTTTTCTATTTTTATTGGCTACTTAGACACTATAGTAAAAAAAAAAAGTCTTCTAGTGTCAATGACTTAATAGCACATTATCTGAGTCTTTCTTATGACACATCACTTTCTCCCTTATGTTATGGTTATCTATGTGCTTGTTTATTTTTTTTCCAGTATATACTAGACTGTAAGCCCCTTGAGGGCGAAGCCCATGCCTTATCTTTCATTGTATCCCCTATAGTGCTTTACACATAAGATCTAATATTTATTGGATGAGTGAATGGAGTATAAGATCTCACCCTGTGATGAGTTTCTATTGAATATTTGAATGAATTACAACAGTAGTCACAAATTTGTGTATTGTTTGTTGGTCCTAAAATTTGCCTAAATTTAATTCCCACACTGCTCTACATCAGTAATATACCTGTTTTTTCACTGTGTTGAGTGTGCCCATTCATCCTAGACATACAATTTAAAACTTAGGATTGCTTTTTCTCTAGAATAAAAAGAATACAGCAAACTCATTTTTATTAATAAGTTCATTATAGTTTACAACCCTAAATTTAGATTATGTGTATTTCTTTTGAATTTTTAAATCCTTTCATTTCTAGACGAATGGTTTTTCTTTCAACATCACTTTTATAAATCAGCTTTTGGTATTTTGTATACTTCCCTTGTCTTCTACCCTTTATTTTTGTACAGCCATGTGTGGAATAAACCAGAAACAACTAAAACAGAAACATGTCAAGAAATTAATAATAAATATATGACGTGTAATTGAGGATTGAATCACATTTTTGTTTGAAGGGAAGTCACCTACAATATTCTGTCTGTACAAAGCAAATAGGTCTCTTTGGAGAACATTAACTTACCACCGAATTTAGTGGCATCAAATGGTATAGTTTATATAAAGAGGCTAGTTTATATCGATCATCTTTCAGTCACAGAATTAAATAGTTATAGATATTGGAACTTTAAACTCTAAGTATGAAACATTGAATACATAGAAAAGATTTTTAGATATAAATATGTTAAGAACTATAAGATCCAGACAGTGTGGTGAGCTTCCTATAGAACACTCTGGCATCCAGAATATCTCAGAATCTAGAATTCACCAACAATGGTGAAGAAGGAACTTTTGAATCACCAACGGGAAGAACACAGGAGCATTAGAAAGCTGAATACCAATGATTTCAGTCAAAATTATTTGATTCGTAGGCAGAGGTTGAAGACTAGTAGTCTCTAAGAAAGAAAGGCCTTTTCAAGGACTAATCAAGAGATAATGAACAAGAGGCAGGAGACATAGACAAAAGAGTAAGAGACAGAGAAAATGAGAAGTTGAGAAGGAAAGTACTCCTAGCAAAGAGAAACAATGTTGTGTGTACTGGTAACAGTTCTACACAAAGGTGGAAGAAACAAACAACTGAGGGGTAAACAATTACATATTTGTAAATAGTTTAGTCTTTGAGAGCCTTGTAGTCCCTTTCGTGTGTGTGTGTGTGTGTGTGTGTGTGTATTCTAATACTCTTGTGTACAGATTTGGAGACCAAGTCGGTGTCATGGATGGGCCAAGTAGAATACTATTGTCAAGAAATGCCTGTTTCCATTTGGTGCAATAGAGTTAAGTCTATCACAGAAATCAACTGTGAGGTGCAGTTTAAGGATAAGCTTATGAAAATACTATGACAAGTGCATAGAATCGTGGTCTCTTATCTACCCTAGCAAAAGGGATCTGGTATTACAGAAGAATAGCTGAAAAATTACAAAGATGTAGCTATGATGAAAAGTGTTAGTCATATGAAGTCATAATAATTCTGAAAGGCAGAGGATATAATTAGCATCAATGCAGAAAATAAAAACTCCTCTGTAGGCTGAGAATACTACATGGGAGGTTCTTTCACTAGTAGTTAATTATAAATTTGCTCTTCTAGCTATGGGGGTTATTTAACTTACTATATTCTTATGAAAAAAAAATGGCAGATGACAAATACACAAATTGATAGGATTATCTTAAAGAAACCGAGATTCAGGACCACTGCTGGTGTCAATATCTAGAAATAAACCATGGGGAAATAATGTACATTTAGAGAGTTAGCATTCAATGAGGGAGCAACTATGCAGATTGAATAATTCCTTTAAGAATGTAAGTGGTCAAGGGGCACCTGGGTGGCTCAGTCATTAAGCGTCTGCCTTTGGCTCAGGTCATGGTCCCAGGGTGATGGGATGGAACCCCACATTGGGCTCCCTGCTCAGCGGGAAGCCTGCTTCTCCCTCCCCCACTCCCCTTGTTTGTGTTCCTTCTCTCGCTGTGTCTCTCCCTGTCAAATAAATAAATAAAATCTTAAAAAAAAAAAAGAATTTAAGTGGTCAAATTTTACTATACAGCAAGGTTTCCACATTTGGTAACAAAATAAATATGAAAATTCAGGAAACAATTAACTGTCAGTGAATTATACATTATTTTACCAATATCTCTCTTGATATTTTGAGACTTGCATATGTATCTGTGTTCATATTAGCTGATTTCCTTTAAATATTTTGTGGAATGAGGCAAGAAGGAGTTAGAAGCACCGAAGCGGGGAGGGAGAAAGAAAGGGAAAGGAAAACCAACTGCAAAGCAATTGATTGGACCATACTAGAGAAGTCTAATTTAGTTCATAATACTGGTTCATGTTAATATTCTCATATTCGTATTAGTTCAGCAAACTATGAGGGAATCAGATAAGTTATTTGGCAGTTGGACTGAGCCTTCTTGGAAACAATCCAGCAATACGTGGACTATGTTATTAGAATAAGTGAGTCACTTTCTGTAAATAATCATTTTGTTTCTCTTATTCCCTGTTATCAATGCTGACTCGCGAGCATAGGTGATTCTCCAAGATTCCTCAAATGATGTGATACAGTATTCTGCCACCCTGAACATTATTTCATACCCATGCCTAGCTTCTCTTCCACAAAATATAGGGATAATTCTTGAGGTCACTGATCTTGACTGTACTCATGGCGTCTCCCTAAAGACCTATAGGGAATGCCTATGAAAGACCATGAGGTGAAGGTTTGGACACACCAAAAGAGCATTTATCTCTTACTTGCTTACTAATTGCCACTATCCACTACTCCTTCCAAACAAACCTTCTACCTGTTAGTATCATGTTCTTTGGGATTCATGTATATCACTTCTTCATCCCCAAAGCCTTCACTCTTTCTCTAAGGACCTTCTCAATTTTGAATCCTCATAGTCATTGCAACTTTTATTCCCACAGAGTTTTCTCTGACTTCCATTAGTAGTAAGTCCAAGTGCCCAGGGGGACTGTGACTTACCTTTTTACCTTCAGCAGTGTATGTACCTTTTTTTAAACTTGAGTTGAACTTTTGATCATTTATGAGCAATGGTGAGAATCTATGCACACCTTAGAATAAACTGTGCTTCAGCAGTAAAATTCTGTGTTATCTATTTCTAGGCTCTTCAGAATGTATCATTATGGGCTAAGGAGGTTGTTGTTGTTGTTGTTGTTGTTTTTAACACTGTCTATGAGGTCTAGATGTGATATAGCATCTAAAGGTGATTTATGAAACTAGCTACTCTGTATTATTTATAAGCCCAAGCCCCTTATGTACAGAAATATCTGTCTTTTCAAAACTCACAACTCCCTACCCTAGGACCCTGCATATAGGATGAAATTTTTGGTGAATGAATAATTTTTTTTAATGAAACAAAAACATTTTGTGATACACTGGGGAAATTCTGTATTTAGGTGGACTTCTTCAAGCTTTTAAAGTTTAGAATTTAAGAGAAATTAGGAGTATCACTTTTAACCTTGGGCGTCTGTTTGATAGTAGTTCTTGATTTTTAGTTGGCACTGTGTGTGTGTGCCTTCATTTTTAACTTCACTCTACTCTATGTGGCATCTGTGAGTTAAATAAACACCTACATTTCTCCCCTATATCTGATACCTCTTAAATCCCAATTCTGTTTCTCTTCGCTATGAACTGCTGGAACACTTACTTGACCCCAATCATATTCAACCTTAGGTTTCCCTTTACTTTTCATATGTTTAGATAGTACATAATGAAGTTACTTTGTAAGTTGTGTAATTCATGTATACTTTTACTTACTAGGAACTTAAATAGTACTTGTTTGAAATTAAAAATAAAATCTAGATTTATACATGGTAAGAACCTTAGAGATCAATAGTCCATTTTCCAGATGACCAAACTGAGGCCAGAATATTTAGTGATTTTGTCAGAGCCAATCTACCAGTAATGGATACAGCCTAGATTTCTATCCAGGTCAATGATCTATGCAAGAAGATATATTTTATGCTTGCTATCAATAGATTTTTAGGTAGCATCATAAAACAAATTTTAATTAATTGATTGAAATAAGATAATAAGATTTTTTTTGAAAGACTACAAATAACAGTAATTTATCTGCAGACTCAAATATGATAGATATATAATTAGTATCATTTATAAAGATTTTATTTATTTATTTGACAGAGAGAGAGACAGTGAGAGAGGGAACACAAGCAGGGGGAGTGGGAGAGGGAGAAGCAGGCTTCCCGCGGAGCAGGGAGCCCGATGCGGGGCTCGATCCCAGGACCCTGGGATCATGACCTGAGCCGAAGGCAGATGCTTAACGACTGAGCCACCCAGGCGCCCCAATTAGTATCATTTAAAATGAACTCTGTAGGGCGCCTGGGTGGCTCGGTCGTTAAGCGTCTGTCTTTGGCTCAGGTCATGATCCCAGAGTCCTGGGATCAAGTCCCACATCAGGCTCCCTGCTTGGCAGGAAGCCTGCTTCTCCCTCTCCCACTCCCCCTGCTGTGTTTCTGCTCTCGCTATCTCTCTCTCTGTCAAATAAATAAATAAAATCTTTAAAAATAAATAAATAAAAAATAAAATGAACTCTGTATTCATTTTATTTTTTTTCTTTTCAAGTAGAAATGCACTCTTATTTTTCTGGGCATAGAGAAAAATTTATCTACCTTCTAGTTCCACTATGGCATTTCCTCTCCTTCCAGAATCCTCCTCCAGGGGAGAGGACTATAGCCTAGCAGTTAGTGGTGTCTCTCAAGTAAAAAGGGAAGAACTGTGAATTGGTTAACCTGTTAGCATTATGTTGCTTGGGAGAATAAAAGTTAATATGAAATAGTAGCCATAACTAAGTCCGACTTCAGAGGTCAACTGCCTATGTCCCTCATAAGATAATGCAAGCTAACATTATGTAAAATACTGTTCCCAGGGATCATGAACTTATATAGCATCAGGGTCTAGGCAGTATAGTGAGCCATACTAAAGACAAGAGGAAGTAATAGGGACTGTGGTAGACCAAAGAAGACATACTCACTTTCAAGATATTTCAAAATGACTTCACAGTCAATCTAAATTTGGTTCCCAAGGGCAGCCAGTTATCCATCTTTGATATGAAGGCATCACATAACAAAGCAAAATTGTAATAAATCTGCTCTTTTAATGAACCTAACAACATCTTTTCTTACTGTTGACCTGATAATTGGGAGTATCTACGATACTTTTAAGTAATTCTAAGTTGTATAAAAAAGATAGATTCTTACACACTTCTATGCTGATGCCGTTATTTCAGATAGACACATATGATCCATGACAGTCTAAATATTTCCTTGAATTTAGTTGACTAATGAAAAATATTTACTGATCAAGCAACCACTGCCAATTGCAGTATTAGTTTGATGTTATTTTAATGAAAGAAATGTAGTAGTAGTATTAGTAGAGCGCCTGGGTGGCTTAGTTGGTCAAGCGTCCGACTCTCAATTTTGGCTCAGGTCATGATCTTAGCGTCATGGGATCCAGCCCCTGCATTGGGGTCTGCCCCTCCCCCTACCTTTGCATTTTCTCTCTCTCTCTCAATAAAATATTTTAAAAAAAGAAGAAGAAATGTAGTAATAGTGACTGTAGTGGTCCAGTAGTACTATGTAGTTTTAGGTTTCCATTTGTATCTGAATCTCAATGTGCGAAACAATCAAATCCTTACACTTATTATTTCTCAAGTAATTGATGCTATAAATAGATGGATAGATAGCATTTTGAAGTCAGAGAAAATCAAAAGGTTAAATAGAGTGAACACAATTAAAGTTCAAGGGTTCTCATCTCTATATAATGTCTTACACTTGGGCAACTGCGTAGGGCTCAAGAATAAAGTAATTGGTATTGTTGTTAATTATATTTTATTGTGTGATAATTAAAAGAGCAGTTATGCATACATCTGGAATTAGATCAGGTTCCTGTCCATAAATTTTTCAATATAATTTTATCCAATGAACTTAAATATGGCAAATAGAAAATGACACAACCAATTATGAAAACACTGAGTTTAGAGGAATGAAGAAGACTCATATTTGCAACGTTGTTGTATGTAGTAGAAACCTTACTATTTAATACAATTGGGATCAGCAGTTGGTACCACAAAGATTTTTTAAGGAAATGGATCTTAAAAATTAACACATGCATACAATACACTTTTTGTTTAAATTTAAAAACTCGATTATATATTTGCCAGTATTTTTATGTAAGCCAAGAATTATTTTTGAGTTTGGATTGCTGATTAGATTTTATCACCCTTTTTTTTTTTTGTAAATCCCAAAATGCATCATCTATGATTTCTAATTTCAGTTGTTTCATGAATGTCTTTAAGTGCAAATCCATTGCAAAAAAATCTGAGAGCAGAATACTACTTTCTTTATGATTGTTTCTAATCTTTTGAAGTTGTCTTACTTATGTCCAACTCTCCAGCATTTTTTAAGCTGACTGAATTTTATAAAGTCTTCCCAAAATGTTAAGGTTTAGAACACCTCTCATTCTTTTTACACTTATATTTAAATTGCTTTATATAATATTTAACTAAATTATACAATTTGCTATTAGCCTAACTGGCATAAACTGGTTTGGGAACAAACATAACAGACTTCCTGCAAGCATACAAATCACTTGATGGAAGCAGAAATATTTGAGTGTTCTAGAACTTTCTGAGGTGATGGAAATGTTCTCTACAAAGTCCAAAAAGGTAGTATATGAAATGTGGCTATTGTCACTGAAGAATTTTAAGGTTAGTTAATTTTAGTTAATTAAAATTTAAATAGCTACATGTGGCTAGTAACTAGTGTATCGGACAGTGCGGTTCTGAAAAGTAGCACACTTGCATTTAACCTGCTGGAGCATCTGTGCAAAGTGTCAGATAATCTATGAAGTGGTAAATGGTTAAGCGTGCTTCCTCTGTAGCCGAATTAAGATTTAAGGGAAGAAAGGCTTGGGAAACTCAAATTGATTTGGGATTCATTTTTGTTTTGTTTTATTGCTTTTTATTTGTTTTGGGTTTTTTTGCTCCTATTTGAGTATAGACTTAATTTGATGGGATTTTAAAAATTTATACAGAAGAAGGAAAGCCAAAACATTAGAAAGAGGTTTGTAACTCCTTTTGAAACATTACATCAACACAAACCTAATTTAGAAAGTAAACAACATTACTTGTCACGGTGGCAAAACAAAAACAAAAATGTGTTCTTAATTTAGGATCATGGATCCACAGGAGGCATAGGATGAACTTGTTGAGTCTCTAGACCCTTTGAAAAAAATGTATAATACTTTAAAGGTATGTGGTTGTGCTTATTTTTCTGAGGAAAAGGTCCCAGCTCTTCTCAGCTTATCACAGCAGTCCATGATTTCCTGAAAAAGTTAAGAATAACTTCATTGGGTTACTGCTTAATGCTTCTTGATGCCACAAGTTAACTCAGTAGTAAACTGATAGAATTGAAGCCTATTCTTACAAACATTATAAATCCGTCTTTCTATACAACCATCCACATATATATTTCACATCATATAGTTCATATGTGTAGTTAAATATGTAATATTTTAATTAAACATTGCACAATATATAATTTATATGCATTTTAATTAAGATTATATGTATAATTTAATTAATTGGCTAAACCTGTGGAACATAATTGAGAAAACACAGAGAATAGTATAATTTCTTGGAGGGATTCTCTAAAATTGGATAGCTAAAATCACTATCATATTATATGTGAACATTCAGCTATAAATTATTGGAAAAATCATAAAAATATAGATTAAACCATCTCTCAGTTTATTATATCAGTGCATTTGCAAATGTTCTTGCTTATGAATGACCAAGTCCATTAAAGTGGTGTGTTACAGTACAATTTATGAAACACAAAAAGACTGTCACCAGTCCCATACTCAATAAAAGGACATGAAAACATGGGGAAAATTAGAAAATTGAAATTTTCTATGTTTTAAGAAAAATTAAGGTATTTATGTTTTAATGTGTTTCCCTTTCTGACCAGTATTTTTGTTTAATGCATCAACCACTGGTCCAAACACATCAGGTAGGATGGACTCTACTGTAATATTATTAGTTCTCTTCTAAAAGTGAGAGAACCCTCAGGGGTTTCTGTTATTTTCTACAACCACATAAATAGTAAATCCTAAGACTGAGATGTGTCTTACACCAAAGGAGTTGATTTCAACTCCTTTGTTATAATCCCTCCCGTGACAGAGGCTCAGCAGTTTGAAAGCTGTCGGTACCCAGAGTCAAGGTTTGAAGGTAAGATTTGCTCCACTCTGTCTAGAATGAAACCACAGCCTCACTTGTTGAACTGGCCAGCCCTTTTTGTTTCTTCCAGAGATTTCCTGGACCACTGTTTCTTTCAGTTTAGAGATCCGCACGAGAGAAGTTCAATGGGGTCTTTTCTGTTTGATTTTTCTAAAACACTGAACAGCATAAGGTTGCCATAAAAGCAGCAAATGTATTTACCTCTAATGGGAATTTATCAGCTCCGTGTGGTAAAATGTTTATTTAATTGATTAAGAGAAACACTGAGCAGCATCTCTCTATTACATAAAAGATTACTTTTGTTTTTAAAATAAGTGTTTCAAAAATGGGAGCACAATAAACCATACAGACTCCTCGAGATTAGCTGATTAATATTTGGAAAGGATCTAACATCATTCCTTACATCATCTAGGGACTCAGAGAAGACCTCGTTTTTCTTTCCCCCTCTTCTAAAAATATTAGCTTGACACTGGCTTATTATCCCCTACATTGCTCTGAGTTTTAAGACCTCTTAGAACAGTGGTTCTCAAACTAATTGCTCAGGGACCTGCAGGGGCAAGGGAATGTGGGGCAGGAGGTGGGTGAAGTTTGAAAAAGTTCTCGGTGTTATTCAGATTTTCCATCCGCATAGCCACCTATTCCCATAGGCAGCCATTATGTGGTAAGAGTTCAGAGGCCTCAGAAAGGTCACCCATGCTCTGAAATAGTTTGGTCTTTCATTGCACATTAAACTTGCAACACAGTCATGGACTATTCCCCCCTCCCCAGTAATAAGGGAATTGAACTCTAGCCCTGGAGTCAGACACACCTGAATTTATAACAAGTCTTGAGTCAACCACTACTACAAAAGCTGACCTTTTCACCAGGGCTCTGTGATCTCCATCTGTAAGGTAAAAATTATGATACCAGTGCTGCAAGATTTTTGTGAAGATGAACATATTATATGTATATGGCATTTAGCAAGCATGGTACCTAGCAGATAATAGGAGTTGAAAGAATATAATTATTATGACCACCATTGCCATAGGAAATGGTACAGTGTACTGTTTGCTTGTTAAATGTCCCACATGTCCAGAGCTGTGGAATTTACATGGGCAGAGCCAGCCCCAGGAAACACTGGGAGGTGGTTATTTTCTCTGAGACCTCTCGCTGGATTCCTAATCATCGTGGCTTTGCTGCCTGCATATATTTTGAATATGTCACATTTCAAATATTCTCCTTGTCAGGTCATGGTAGACAAGAAGTCTCACTTTTTCCTTCTGACATTATAGTCCTTCTGCATATGTCTGTAGTTAATTCCTTTCCTCCTTATATCATTCATGTTTTGTAAACATAAGCAATTTGTCACTACTGTGTATATACAAATGAAATGATAATGCTTAAGAGCCTTATTGGTTTTCCCATCTGTAAAATAGGGGTAACAAGCCCTTCTTGTTACATTTCTCTTTAATACCTCTGTCTCTCTCTTTGTGTCTCTGTTGCTGTGACTCTCTGTCTGTCTCTCCCCCTCCTCTCTCTTCCCTTCTCTCTTTTGTGTAGGTAGATCCTGCTTATATTTTCATTGCTTAATTCTCTGCATAATGTCTGTTTCCATTACTACACATAAATCACTTTTTTAATATCTAGCCAAATGCCAAAAGTAAGAACATTATATTTACTAGATAAATGAATGAATTATGGAATTAATTAAATTGATGAGAGCAGCTAGAGAAATGTAGACTTTAGCTCCTATGAAACTGGAAGGTATTAGCTACAGTGTAATTAAAATACTCATTGTTGGCCTATCTTGGTCATCATCTTGGTCAGGTGATGCCATTGGAAGCGAGGTCAGTCCTGTAATTTCTTCCTAACACATTCCTTTCTTATAAGGCCCATTTCAGTCGGAGCGAGTGCATACACACTATGCCTGTGGGATAAGATTGATGACATTAAATTTGTTTCTCACAGAAAATTGGGTGGGTCTCTGTTTCATGATTAAGTTATTTTTATTTTTTAATCTGTAGAAACGAAATTCAGTCTGCCACGCTAGTCTAGTGAAAGCCTATTCGATAGTTTTATTGTAATTTATTTTCATTCTAAGTAATAGGAGGAGTTTATTTTTTATTTTTTAATTTTTTGGTGGAAAAGGATTATGCTGGCAACCTGGGAAGATGGTTCTCAAAGACCATCTTCTAGATAGGAGGTATCTGAACTAGGTTCAAAAGTTTGTGAGGTTTTGAACTCGATTCGCTTTCCCTCTTTTCTGCAGGCTGGATACGGTTCTTTGTCAGGGTATTGGATAATTCCTCGAAGCAGGGTAACTTCCAGAGAGGAAGCAACTATATAGGCATCTAGAGTTCAATGGTATAATGCATCTAGGGCCTCATACCCATTAACCAGGGCTCTGATCCTATCCTGCAAATCTACAGAAAGGCCACATCACATTCCTGGGTCCCAGATGAGGCCCTAAATACCCTCCAGGAGACAGCATCTTTATCTGCTTGGCCCTAAGCACCTATTACCCTCTTATTCCTTTTATGGTGGTGTCAGAGATTTCAGGAACTGAGAGGGTGAACTTGCCCATTTTCAAATGCTGATTATTTTACTGATGGCTTTGAAAGTGCTGTGGCCTTCAGAGTAGATCTCAGATTTGGTGGATGGTTGTTGGGTGTAGGGAAGGTAAATCTTCTCTGCTTAGGTAGTTTCATTA